>NC_084472.1:55217551-55521176 GCF_027409185.1 Cynocephalus volans
TTTCAGGAGTAAAAATATGTTTCGAACATAAAAACTTGTTTGCACCTTTTTAAGTTTCCTTTTTTCTCCTTTACTAATAGGAATCAGTAATGGGTCAAGCTACTTAAAGTCAATATAGTTTCTCAGATGTGGACACTTATTTATTGCCTGAA
The DNA here is from genome assembly GCF_027409185.1 of Cynocephalus volans. Lineage (NCBI taxonomy): Eukaryota > Metazoa > Chordata > Mammalia > Dermoptera > Cynocephalidae > Cynocephalus > Cynocephalus volans. Next base: position 55,217,704 of record NC_084472.1, read on the forward strand.
TGCACAATCTAACTTAGACTCAAGGTCAGTAGATAAAGTTTCTCCAAAGATTATATGACAACAGCGGGACATGTTCTGTTCCCTCCTTTTGTCCCTTATTTATAATGTTTAACTTAAATGGTTGACATGCTTTTATAAAGCTATTTCTATCACCCCCTTTCCAGTCCTCTGTAGAATAATGGACATTATATCTCATGCAGTTTAAAGTTTTGACTTGAACTAACAGTGTCTTTAGTATATTATTATCCCTGTTATTTAATCTGAAGTCATTCCTCTGTCAGAAATCTACTACTCCAAAATCAGAAGCAAAAATTTTCATAGAAACGACCCGTAAATAAGCTAGTATGTAGCCAATGTTCTGATATAGAAATCTATATAGTCAGTTACCCAGAATTACATTTGGCAATTATATCATCTTGAAGTTTTCACTGATAATTTTCATTATTCAAAGATATATGTACAGTTTATTTGTTTGCCAATTATACTTTAATAAAGATTTTTTGAATAAAAACAAACAAACAAACAAAAGATATGCATTCTGTAAGTTCTTTTCTTGAAGATTTTTAAATAGCAAATTTGGAAACTTGGATAAGGTTACTTTAAATGTCTTTCAAGCTCAAATTTTTGCAGCCATGCCACCTTGTGTAGACTTTTCAGATGCTGATAATTCCAAAGTCCCTCAATCTCCTTCTGTCCAGATTTTATTTAAGTTAATATCTTTATGAACCTCTTCAGCTTTTGTAAGAGGTTGCCAGTTTTCACACAGCTTTGCTGCCAGTCAAAGCATATAGTTTCCCTTAGCTCAAATAAAGGTATATACACCTGGATACTTGTAATGAGAGTCAACCTTGAACTCACAAATGCTCAACAGTTACAAAAAATATTTTTTAAAGTATATATATGATTATCTGAAAGATCATATAGTCTGTGTGGAGAGGCATTTAAACTTTTTAACACAACCCACAGTTAGAAATATACTTTATGTTGACCCAATAACACATGTGTGGGTGTGTGCATGCGTGTGCATATGCATACACACACACAATGTAATAAAACATGTTTCAGAAAAAACCTATATAATATATGAAACTCTCTGATGTTTTCTTTTTTTTTTTATTGGCAGATAGTATAATTTTTTTTTAAATTTTATTTTGTCGATAAACATTGTGGCTGATTATTGCTCCCCAACACCAAAACCTCCCTCCCTTCTCCCTCCCCCCCTCCCCCCCAACAATGTCCTTTCTGTTTGCTTGTCGTATCAACTTCAAGTAGTTTGGTTGTTATATCTGACGTTTTCTATTATACTCTATCTTATTGAAATAAAAGCTGGTTGTGTCCCACTTAATTGGTTCTATTATCCACTAGTGAACTATGACCTGCTCTTCAAAAGATACATAGATGCAGGTTTGGCTTAAATTAAGCCAGACTTTCAGAGCTGTTACCTGAACCACCTTTCAACCTTTTATAAAATTGACTTGACTGATGCATTTTTAATATCCATATTTATTTATTTCACCCTTACAGTATACATGAGGTTTCTGGATCAGAGGAAAATTAATTATTTACTTACAAGATATTTTAGCACCAATTTTACACACCCCATCTCCTCCTTGGGGCATGTCACTGTACATGTACAAAGGGGGCTTCTACTATACTGCAGGAGAGGAACCTCAACTTTATAAAACTGACGTCTTATATAGGACCTGGGGAAGAAGAGTGGATAATCTTCTGACTGGAATGCACAAAAATGTTTTGGTGGAAGAGGGAAAGATCTCTATCCCACTCTACCCCATTATTCCCCTCTCCTGGGGAGATAAGATTTTGTTATCCTTTCAGTGGGAGTAGATAGCAGATGGCTGCACCACAAAGGAGGCCAGCAGCAACAGGTCTAATAACCTTAGAATGTGAAAAACAAGTGGGTACTTCCACCAGTGCAATTCTTGCATTTACAGGTAATTCCACTAATAACCTTTGGTATTATTAATCCCATCTCGGTGTTGGCTTTTTGAAGGACCTGAGCTAACAGAATTCCATAAAGTTTAGATTACAAGTGCCATTGTCTTTGGCATTCAGGCTTTGTAGGTATTTTTCAATAAAATTAAAAATGCATTCACAATATGAACACATGATTTGATATTTCTATTGCCAATTCAACATGCTCCAATGCCACCAAAATGTTCTATGTGAAAAATTCCTGGAGAGTGATAAGCTCTATGGCAACTGCTTCAAGGATCCTTAGCCCCATTTCTTTGGAATCAAAAGTAAGAAACTTTTATTCAATAATTTCTATCATCTTTTCTACAAGCTTTTCTTCTACTTCCTTTTTAAATGTTTTTTTTAAATTTATTGAAACACAATTGATTGTACATATCTGTAGAGTAGAGCTTTGAATATCAATACCTGTGTACAATATGTGATACCCAAATCAGCATAATTAGTAAATTTAACATTACACAATTTAAGCAGTTTTTGTGACCCTTTACCAATTTCTCATTAACCCCTCCACCCCTTCCCCTTCCCAACCTCTGGTGGCCTCAGTTCTGTTCTCTCCTTTTGAAATTTCAGCAAATTATTGTGATTGCTGTATCTTGCTTTCTTTATTTTTTAAATTTATTTGTTTATTTTATTTTTTTTTAGCTTTTAACTAATTATAGCTTCTCCCTGAACAAGTTTGCCCTCAAAGACAAATATCTGGCATAATATCAAATAAAAAGGTGGTTATCTCAAGAAATTATTCCATTTATATTTCATCATTCCTATTAAGCATTTTAAAGACTAACAATGCTTTTTCCAAGTCAATATTTGTTTGAGTTTGTGACAGCTAACAGTTCTGATCATAAGTTTATGTAATCAAAACTTTTTACGTATTTTGATTCATATGTATTATAAATGCCCCTATCTCTCCTTACACTTTTTCAATGCCTAATTTTTTTCCCTAGAATATAGGGATATATATGAATTTATATATATCCCTATATATAAATAATAGTAAATGGTCATTGTTAATAAGATGACAGACATTTGAGCAGAAATCTGAAGAAAGTTAAGAGGAGGTATTCCTGAAAAGTGCAGCTAGAGAGAAGCTCAATTAAAAGCCTTGACACAGAAGCATGCTTGCTGTGCCTAATGCACAATAGGGAGGTCAATAGGGTCAGAGTGGAGTAAGCATGGTTAACATAGGGAAGAAACACAAGTAAAAAGGGGTATGAGAAGGTTCCTTGATTATTAATGTTTCTTAGACTGTCATTGCCTTGTCCCTGTCATTGACTATCAATGACTGTCATTGTCACTGTCCGTGTTGCAAGCAAGTTCTAGTTTAAACAGAAAATGTAATCTCTTTGGGCTCTCTGTATCCCTGCTTTCTCTATTGTGTATGCAACACACTTACCTTGTACTCATTGAGTGTCACTGAGTTCCTATGTATTAAGATTCCACTGGAATTCTATGCTCGTGGTATGTTGCAAATGTCTATGTGTGAATGCGGTGGCAAGAAATGGCAGATATGCATATTGCATGTACTTCCTTAGCTCACACGGGTATTCATAGTCCCATTTGACTTCACAACACAAGCCCAAGATAAAATTTTAAAGAATTTCAGGTTAGCAACAGAAGAGCATTAAATTACTATGAAATCCTTCTGAGTATGGGGGCCCTCTGTGACTGCCCAGGTTTTAGTCCTGTGAAGCCAACCCTTAGCACAAAGGCTTAACCTCACAGGATTGGAAAGACTGCATTGCACAAGCCTAGAATAAATGTGAATGGCATTTTTCTCAAATATAAAACTAGCGTCATATAAAACTAGCCCGTAGAGAAGGGAAGTGATCAGTTAAGAAGCCGTTTTAATAATTCAGGAGAGCGTGATTGGGCTGGCATAGTGGCCGTGAACATTAGAAATGACAGATTCTAATTGCATTTTGATGGTAAGCCCAATAAAATTTGCCAATGTATCAGGTGTGGAGCGTGAGAAAAAGAAAAGGGTAGGTCAAGGATGAGGACAACCTCAACGTTCCGGGCCTTAGCAACTTAAGGAGAGAATTGACATATGTTGGGACTGGGAAGACCATGGCAGGACGCGTTGTACACAGAAACATCAGGAGTTCAGTTTTGGACGTGTCATTTTGAGACGTTTATTCGTCATCGAAGTCGAGATTTGAACAGGTGGTTGAATATATGAGTCTGAGGTTCATTGATGAGGTCTCAGATGAAAATACCAGTGAGAGGATCATCAGCCCATACGTAGAACTTAGAGCCATGGGGCAGGCTGAAATGTCGAAAGGAAAGAAGATGAATGGAGGCAGAGACTGGTCAATTTTTCTGTACCTTGGTTTATCCACCCTATCGGGTTCGTATAGAAGTAAATGAAATCAAGTGTGTAAAGTATTAAAGTACATGCTTGAAATATAGCAGAGGCTGAAAAATTGTTAACTTTTTTTTTGTCTTTTTCGTGACCGGCACTCAGCCAGTGAGCGCACTGGCCAATCCTACATAGGATCCGAACCCGCGGCGGGAGCGTTGCCACGCTCCCAGCGCCGCACGCTACAGAGTGCACCACTGGGCTCGGCCCAAAATTGTTAACTTTTAAATATACTATACCGGCAAGTATGCCAAGGGCTCTATTCATACTATTTCTCCTACCTCTCACACCATCATACGTAATTTCTAGAAATTTCCCCACATACAAGACAGATCAAGAACTCATGCAAAAATATTTAGCAAATATTTGTAGGTTTAGGAAAATGAAGGTTAAAAAAGCTAAGAAACTTGCCTCGGGTTCCACAGACAGTAGGAAGTAAAAGCAGGTTGAAATTTGTGATAATAGATAAGACCTACCATTAGTAAGATAATAATTAATCACATATCATTTGTTTAAATAAGTACGTTAAAACAAATTTAATAAATTTCAGGAACTTTTTAAATGTAATTTAATGTCACTAAATTGAATAAAGCTTTTGATCTTTTTTTTTTTTTTTAATTACAGGGAACCTGTGGCTTTGAGGCGCAGATCAACAGACATATGGAACTTGCAAAATACTTCTATAAGGTTTTAAAGAAAAAAGATAACTTTAAGCTTGTGTTTGATGCAGAAGTAAGGACTCTTAGCTTTTTTGTATTTGAGTTACTTTAATGGATCTATAATTTTCTTTTTTTCTTTTTTGCTGAATGTTTTTATATGAATCTATTACTTATCTGATACTTTAAGAGAACTTTATAGGTATACTTAAAAATTATTATAAGTATTTCATTTTACATATGTTCGAATCAGTTAGGCTTTAAAAAGTGTTTCATTTAAGTTTTATGTCTTATAAGCCAAGGGCCTAAAAGACTTAAGCTTGTAAATATTTTCAATTTTTAAATTTTAGGACAATTAAAACTTTCATTTTAACTGCTTTTCTGATTTCTCCAGCACTGAATAAGAGCAATGTAACTGTTCTTAGCTTTCTTACTATATGTTAGAGTATGCAATAGTGTTTCTGGAGAGTAGAGGATATAAGAGAAGCTAGGCTTTAAATTATATGACAATCTTTGGTAAATTGTTATTAAGGCAGTAAATTGATATTAATGAAAAATTTGAGATTTTTGCTAGTATTATATCCATCTTCCTCTTCAAGGCCCAATCAACCTTCTACTGGCATGCATTAAGTCATACTAATAAGGGTTATATTAGGAAACAAAGATTTTTATTTGTCTTCTAAATTGTCTCCCTCTGACTACATTGTTATCCTACATCTTTGCTTTTCCCTCAGTTTTAAGTGAAAACTAGAAGTAAAAGGGTTTGTCTTTGTTTTTGATACTATAACTGATCTGATAGTCTAATTTTTTCTCAGAAATGAGCTTTGATCATTGATTTAAGTAAAATTCTCTTCTATCCTTCACTTATGTGAAAGACATTCAGTCACCCAAGCCAGAAACCTTGAATTCATCTTGAATTCGCATTGGCCATCATGCTGATCAATTCCATCTCTTGAAGATTTTGAAAATTCCAACACTCTATCTATACCCACTGCTATTAGCATAGTGAAGTCCTCTTCACCTTCCTGAATTACTGTAACATTCTGTTTCCTAGGACTCTCATTGCTTCAATACTACTCACTTCTCATCAGTTGTCCATACTTCAACTCAAGTGATTTTTCTCAAGTATAAAACTGGCGTAATTGTTATTTGTTTAAAATTCTTGAAGTAATGGTTATGGGATGGATGAATAAAGATAGTTGAAGAAATCTATAGACCACAGTATGGGGAAGATGATCTACACAGATATGAAAATCATCAAGAACCATAACAGGACGGGTTATTAGAAAAACAAGAGCCCGTGCCAGACTGAGCACTCTCTGAAGACAGCGGCTATTTCTTTTATCTCTGTGTCTAGTGCCTGGCATGTATTAGGCCCTCAAAAACTATCTTTAAATATATCAAAAGTTAAATTAAATAATTTTGAAATAATTAAGTCCCTCAAGAATTGAGTAGAGATTTCAGGATACTTGTAACATTTTTATCTTTGATTTAGCCTGAGTTCACCAATGTCTGCTTCTGGTATTTCCCACCAAAACTTAAACATATCCCCAAAGGTTTTGAAAGAGATCAAGAACTCCAAAAGGTAAGTGTGTTTTATTTTGTGTATGTAGTGATTTAATTTGAATTTTAGTATTGCTTTTTAAATAATGTGTCTGTTTAATTTGGTTGATTAATGAATGGTAGTCATGTGGTCCCAAGCCACTGCTTTGATAATTGTATGGGGCTGACTGAAATCTCAACCCATCAGTCATTTTACAAATCGATTCAGTCGTCATTTATATATTTAAAACATGTTTGAGTGCTAAATATTCAATCAGCTGTTTCCTACACTTCGGTTAATTCATTCATTAGTTAATATTTGCTGTGCGTTCCAATAGGATTTAGTGATATAAAATGAATAAGACAAAAACCCTGCCCCAAGTTGGCTAGAAGATTTAGTGAGAGAGAAGACAAGAAGATAAATAGCTACAATTCCAAAGAGCAGTAGAAGGGGTACTTAGAGAGTGTTATCAAATTTGAAAAATTTACCATAAGGTCATCTGAGCAAGAGCCTGACAGATATTTTATTATAGATCCACTAACATCACTGAAAAAATTTAAATAAATGTCATAACAACAGAAATATTTCATCTTGACCTTAATAATTAAAGTAAAAAGAACATCACCACCATTACATGTTATTTATCCATGTATTAATTATAGGTTTTTGTCTATCTTAAGGATGTGTCCTAATTACATTACCACCACTTTTTGAATTATACTAACATTATAACGACTTATCTTAGGTAATTTGAGGTGCCCTCAGATAAGTTTGACACAAATTATCTGACGTTAGTGTTTAAGGGCATCAACTTTTTAATATCATCAGTAAATTTTACTAGGCCTGTAAGTCGTAAGAGAAAATGGAGCCTTTTGTTTTGGTTTGTTCTGCTTCTCGATTTTCACAGTACACTCTATGTAAATATTTTATGGTTTGAGGCAAGTATTAAGTGAATTTTTTTATAAACGTATAAGTGTAATCTTCCACTAGGGTAAGTGCCACCAGCTGAGAGTGATAGGCACATTTATACTGACTGAGCAAGCCGGCTCTTAGAAGTACACAGAACTCACTCAGCCAGAGAGGAGCTATCCCTCTGAGCGTCCTGCACATGTTCCTGAAGGGAGGGCAAGGGGAAACTGTGAACCAATTCTTAAAAATATTACAGACAATAACTATCAGCTGGTATAGTAGGGTCATGTTAATAAATATATATATATATATATAAACTGTGACCTTGTAGAACAACTCAAGATATATAATAATTCATATCATGCAAGTCATAGTACTGAAACATACTACCGTCTTTCTATTCCTATTTCATTTGAATTCTTTCCCAGCTACTTCTGTTTGAATTGTCATGTAAATATAACAAAATGTCACATGCCTTTATTTAATGACTTCTAGCACACTTGTATCATTTTACGAGTTTGATAATTGTGAGTCATGGAGTAACAAGAGCTGCAGTATGGATATAGATCATACTGCTTTTTTCTGTACTAAGCTGCTTCTTGGAAATTCTCCTTGACAGTTTTAAATTGCCTAGAGTTTACTTGAAGTTAACAACAGTTATGTATCAATCTGGAATGTGGAAGAGTATTTACTTGTAAAATTTCTTTTTAACAATATTTGGATTTACACACAGATTGCTCTAAAGATTAAAGCACAGATGATAGAAGAAGGCACAGCCGTGATAAACTACCAGCCATGTGGAGATAAAGTAAATTTTTTTTGAATGGTCTTTTCTAATCCTGCCACAAGACAAACAGATGTTGACAATCTTATTGATGAAATTGAAAGGCTTGGGAAGGATTTATGATACTTCAATGTGAACTTGAATATTACATATAAACACCAACTCAAGTCTATTGCTAAAGATGACAAGAAAACAGTACTAAAAACGATATCCTGTCTTTTAGAACTTTTAATCCCCTTTTATTCTATGCTATGTAACATGATAAAAAGGGTTCCAGTTCATTAAAAAAATTATATATATATAAGTATATAATATATAAATTTGCTCATGTAGTTATTTTTCTTAGTTCAATAAAAATCATTGAGCACCTATTAAATGTCAGTTACTTTGGTATGCTTAGGATACATCTGTAGATAAGAAAGACAAAATCCCTCCTCTTGTAAAGATAGGAGAAGTTCCATTGTGGACATTCGGTTCTTTAACATATATTTTTGTGCTTGAAATAACTGAATAAATACTTCCTGGATTGAAATCATTTTCAGTACCACATAGTAGTATTTTGTCTCTGACAAAAAGTAATACATAAGATGTTTATTTTTCAAACAATTAGGATGTATAAAATGTTCTATATTTTGGATCAAAGAGGGAGAAAAAGGAATGACAGAGGCTGATATGTTTGCAATTTGATCCTTACATTTTAATTTAGAAGTGGCTATAGTTTATACTAAGCTTCTGATTTAACTCATTTTTTTCACAACACCATTTTAATGTCCTTAAAGATAAACAGCAGTGACATCCTTTTATAATTCTCCAAAAATACATTAGCTATATTTCACAAAAAATCATGTAGTTCCATATTGATTTTATAGTTACATTTTTTACTTTCATCTTTTGAGATAATAACTCATATTAATTGAGCACTTACTGTGTATCAGATGGTACACTAAGCATCTTAACTTGTATGGTCTTATTTAATTCTCTATTAATATTATGTAAATAATTAATTATCTTCCTTTCATGAATGAGAGTACTAAAGCTAAAAATTCAGTACCAAAATCTGAAGCTAGCCAGTTTTCTTAAGTGTGCATGGCAAAGAATCTGTGAAATGCTTTTCTGCAATTCATTTACCAGTTAAGCCATTTGCCAAACCATTTAACTTAAACAGGTCTCTTTTCTTGGCTCTTGAAGTAGGAATCATAATGGTGCCTATCTCATACAGTTGTTGTAAGGAGAAAATAAAAATAATTGTATTAAATACTTTGTAAATTTGAATTACTTTGCATGTGTTAGTTTTTCATGTTTAAATTTTTAGCACATTTAAATAAGCCAGAGATTTAAAAAATATATATGTCAAGTTAAAATAAAGTTCCGTACTCTTGGTTTCCTGTTCATTAATCATTCAGACACAACCAAATATTGCCACAGTTCCTCATTACAAAGGACATTGTGCCTTTTCGTTTTACAAGCTATGTTGCATTCATTCAAGTCAAATGTATGACAACTTCTACATTGTAGAAATAAAAACATGTATTGGAATATACATCCTTTTCAAGTATTCTCCTACCAAATAAATAAAGCATTTCATGTCCAAAGTTTTCTCAAAGGAAATATAAAATAGATTATGCTACAGACTTTGATAGCCCGTGTCTCTGTGATATACAGGATATAGCAATACAGCTATCTAAGTGCCATGTATCCTGGATAAAAATTTCTGCTCTAGACAGGGAGGATGTTCCAAACGTGATCTGATTTGTCAGACTTAGAAACATAAATCAGTTTCTTCCCTAGACATTTTGCATGATTGTGTATCATTACATAAAGGTTAACAAACACAGATTCAACATTTTCTTATCAAAAAGTGCATCTCAAGTTTCTTTGTCCCTTTACTCACAATTTTAGATATTGATTTTATTCCTTAATAAACACTTTCAAATAAGAACATACTAAATCATAACACTTTAATGTAATGTCCATATTATGCTCATATAAAAACTAGTTAAAACAGTTCTTTCTTCCAATACAAATACTATAAATTAAGCAAGTATATTTTATGGAGTTTCTAAAAATTTACAATCTGATTTATTCAATAGTGTGCTGTTAACAATAAGGAATATAGTAAGAATTGTTCTTTATATTATTTTGACGTATGCAGCATTTTCAATTATTTGGATAGCTATTTCAAACGTGGATGAAAATTTGTGACATTTAAGTTAAAGGAAAGATAATATCCATTAACAGATGTCATCCCCTCCCCTCTTAATCTTGGATAATTTTTTAAAAATTTCATGGTCAGTCAAAATAATATTAGTCATGGAACATTTATCTATTGTTCCCATGGCTACCTTCTCTCAAATGAGGACCTGACACTAGCCTCATATTACATGAAATAATGTTGTTTTCATTCTACAACTTTTAGGAATTCTATATATTTTTTTAAGGGTGCTTTCTTGATGCTTAGTTTAACATAAAATTCTCAAAGGGATATTACTAAGTTCATTTTTTTCTTTGGAGCTTTTCCCAAACACATTGCACATATTTTTTGGTTTTTTTGGTTTTGGCAGCTGGCCAGCATAGGGATCCCAACTTCAATATATTTGTAACACCATGAATAACATTCATTTAACCAACAGAGATGACTGCCAGAGAGACTATGTCTCTAAAACTCAGAGTAGGATGGAGTAGACCAAAAAAGAAAGTAATGTATTTATTTTTTTTTAAATTTTCAATCAATTAGTGCTACTATAGAATCATGCAAACCATGTAGCAACCAACATCCAAATGGGGTTCTTCATTCTGAAAGATTTGTATTCCTACCAGGCAGATAATGTAGGGGAATAATAATCAAACTTATGTGGAAACTCAGAAATGCTTTAAGTAGCTGTTTGACATTGCCAAAGCAGAGTGCAAGATGCTGAGTTCTGCTACAAGTGTCTAGAGAATTATAGGGCCTTAAATTTAGAATTTTGACAGTGTGAAACCATTAAAGTGAATTAAGTAGGGGTTTATAAAATGGGACATATTGTGGAGGGGGAGGAAAGATACTAGTTTTGACAGTAGTTTCAAGGATGCATTAGAGGGGGAGCAAGGTTTGAGCTCAGAAGACAAGTTTTAGAGGCTATCGCAACAGTCCGAGAAAGTATGGTTGATAGGGCCTGGCAGTGCCAGGAAATAGGGAGTGAAGAGCTATTTAGAAAGTAAAATTGCCCAAATAGTCTGGGAAAAAAAGAAAAGTTTGGAGTCTGAAGTTTTTACCTTGAGAGACTGCATAGATCTTAATATCATTGAAATGCAAAAGGGAGAGCCATATGAATGCACTGCAACTGCTCTATGTCACTTCCATAAAGGAAACAAACTAATCTATGGATTTACAGGGCATGACTCTCTGCAAAATATCGTACAAACTATATAACACACTGAGTTTAAAGTAGCCAGTTTCCTGACTGAAGAAGCTCCCTTTTGTGTAATTAATGTCGCATAGTACACTACTTAGAAACTCCATATGTTAATTGAGGTCAGGGCGCATCCTGAACCAGCAGGAAGGACTGGGGGAACTGTCTGATGCCCCACACCTCGCCATGCCTTGTTCATGCTTCACAATGGCTTGCATCCTTGACATTCTTAGTAAAGTTTGGTAAAGTTCTCGTGAGTCTGATTTGACAGCGGTATCTTTTGTGTTATCTCAATGATTATCTGACAAAGGAGACTGAGAAGGAAGATTGACAGCTCTGGTTTAAGTTGACTCCTTGACTATTTCCATGCAGATGTGGGGCTGGATTGGAAAAAAGCCACCAAGACACTGGATTGACTCTAAACAGTCTCTCGTTTGTTGAATCATATTGCTCTACATTCTTGTATTCTTCAGTTTTGTTTGGCTTTTATTTCAGCTCAGTTGGTCTCTTAATTCCCTTTGACTGAAGAGCCAGTATTTTTTTTTTCTTTCTTCCTGCTCAAATGTTTGGCTTTGACATCAGTTCTCCATCTAGGGGGGCACAACTTTTAATGTTCATTCCACCTGACCAGCCAGAGTCGCTTTTCCTTGTGGGTTGTGTGTCAGGCCCTCAACCCTGAGCCCATATCTGGAGATCCGAACTATCAGCCCCAGCAAGGGTCTGTGCCTCACTTGTCACCTTCTTTGTTTGCTCCAATTTAAAGGGCATCTCATTCTTCTGTCAAAAGTGCACTTACCCTGTATCCTTTAACCCAAACCATCTTTCCTGATGCTTTTTCCTAGTCCAAAGAAGTAAGGCGTGTCGGTACAAATTCAATAAACATTTACAAGAATATTGGAATTTATTTCTTCAATCTTATGAGAATTTTCCTATGTCTAAGTCCCCATTAAAGTATTCCTTTCACAAATACAATATTTAGTGGATATTAAATCTTTTTAATCTTCACTTCCACGTGGAATGTCCTCTCACCTAAAAAAGAAACTTCGTAAGAATTTTCCTTGGTAAAGTTATGATAGTGGCTATGCTGATATGACATTTAAACTATCTATAGGAATAGTAGATATCCCGCTAAACCATATTCATACACTCAAACTTCAGAACCATTCGTTTCCACGATTCACTGTGTATTTAACACTCTTATCATCTCCCGACTTCTGTTCAGTAGACTGAAATTTCCTGTTGAGAATAGCCTTTAATTTCCTTAAAAATGTACCTTTGGTACATCTAGTTGTTTGGTCAATAAATTCTAGCAGTAGAATGGAACTACAGGTCCTTTAAGAGCTATACATATTTTTGCTGTTTTTATTTTGATAAAAATGAATAATCTAATTGGGTTCTACAACTTCTAATATTAAATCAGTGGTAAAGCTATGAGCATCTTATCTAAACGTTTGTTGACAACATAATAGATAATAATAATACCTAATCTTTGATAGCTACTTTCCAGCTTTAAATCACCTTGGCATAATTTATTTTAGTTTAGTTTATTCTGTTTTTTGAGTAGGTGGAATCACAAACCCTGTGAAGACAAAAACTTATAACAAAGAGTTTAAGAGCACAGATACTGGAACCAGCCTTCCTGGGATGGAATCCTAGCTCTGCCCCTTAATAGAAATGTCTCTATCCACTTTCCCCATCTCTATAATAAATAACAACAGTACTTCCTCACAGTTTTCGTAAAGATTAAATGAATTAGTTTGCATATGTTAAGTTCTTAAAAATAGTACCTGGAATGTAGTAAGCATCAATACATGTTAATATTATTAATATCACAATGTCAGAGACTTTAAACACAAGCTTCAAAAGTGTTTTGAAGTAGGTTTTTAAACTCACGGTTCTCTGTTTCAAAATTCATGTTCTTTTTAGTTTGTCATTCATTACAAAGACTTTTGTTAGTGGCACAACGTGGAACAAAGAGACTACAGTTTAGCCTGGAAGTATGGGTAGAGGTTTAGCATGTGGCAGTGTCAAGAAAAGTATGATCTGGAGACATTTAAATAAAAAATATATAAAGATTCTGAATTTGTTACTTAAGTGAAAAATATTTCAAATAATTTGATATAACCAAAAAAAGAGAGAGAGAGAGAGAGACACTTTTCAACTCTACTCTTGTTCTGTAATTTTATTTCCTAAGTACAAAGAATGCCACCTCTCTGATAAAATGACCAAAGTGTATTAGAAAACATAACATTAATTTAGAAGGAAGAGACATATCTTCATTCTGTAAAGACGTTTTATAAGAATTTTACCCATGAATTATCCTTGACCCATGGTCAGGTTGCCCGTCTGCCTTATCATGTCTGGTGAACTCAGAGTCTACCAATCTAACAACAGTAGTAAAGATTAATTTTTGTAGATCCTACTCCTATATTTACCAATATAAATGTATATATGGAGAAACTTAAGAGAGACAGGAAGGTTTTTGAGACAGCAAGAAACACAGTTGGATAGAAATAATGAATGTTACATTTGCTGAGATTGTCCTGTGTTCTCAGGCAGACCAAATAATCCTGGCTGCAGAGACCTCACAGTAGGAACAGTACTTGGAACTGACCCATTATCTTTCAAATTTTCTTTGGGCAACCCTGCAATCCTGTCTGGGAGCATTTTACCAATGTGGTTCCTTGGGAATATTTTATGACACATTTAATCTTTCACAGATAGTACGCTCAATATTTCCAAGTCTCAGCTTCCCTATTCCCATCTGTCAAATCATTGGGAAGTAAATAGAAACAGAAGTGAAGTGATGTCCAAATTATCCTTGGCTTAGACAAGAGCTAGGGGTATGACATAATTCATAGTTTATGTTATTTCACATTGCCCAAATCACATATCTCAGGGACTAATTGGCATAATTAAAAGTGCAATAGCCTCATTCAACACTGTTAACTTCAGCACATGCACTCTATTTCAGTGATTTATGGATAACTTTGAAAAATCAACATTACTCAGTCCTTCGTAAATCCTACGAATTGATCATTGTATAATTACAGCAAATGCATTCTGTAACTGTGTTGTAAATTAAAATTTCCTTTGAACAGATGATTTACCATGGTAGTTCAGTAGGCTGGATTTTTGTTACAGTGACTCCATATTGAGAAGTTAAATGGCGCCAGGAAATAAGATGACAAAAATGTGAAAATGCCAGTTGTATCAGGATATTTTATGGCTTTGTGAAATGTGGCCTCTACTTTGCCCTCAATTGCCAAAATGAAGTACATTTTTATGATTTTTTTTCCTTATGTAAGAGGAGCAATTTTCATCAATTTGCTTTTAATTTGATGATTACTTTGTCCCCCAAGCTCCTAGGCCATAAAAAGTGAAGACTCCCCATTGAGCAATGAAGGACTCAGGCTAGTACCTAGCATATAGCAGAGACCAAGTAAAGCTGGATTATTTGTTGGTTGATTCACACATTCACAAATCCCCACAAAAATGCACTCAACCTAATGAAATTATGCATAAATTAAAGTAGTTTTGAGGGACCCGATTAAATGCTATGACTAGCTTGTGACATTTAGAAAAACATGAAGTTGTTTCTGTTCCCCTGTGCTATGGGTTAAATGTGTCTCCAAAAGTTCATGTGTTAGAAACTTGATCCCCATTGTAAAGTGTTGAGTGGGTGGGAAATCCAATTATGGTATTTGAAAGGTGGGGCCTTTGCGAGGTGATTGGATTGTGAAAACTGTGCTCATGAATAGATTAATTCATTCATGTGTTAATGGTTTAGTAGATTATCATGGATGCAGAGTGGTGACTTTATAAAGGAGAGCACATGAAAGATCTTTTGTCATTCTCACCATGTGATTGCCTGTATAACCACAGACCCTTTAGAGAGTTCCCACTCAGAAGAGGTTCCTCACTAGATGCACCCCGTGGACTGTGGACTTCCCAGCCTCCAAAACTGTAAGAAATAAGCTTCATTTCTTTGTAATTTATTCAGTTTCAGGTATTCTTTTGAATACAGAAACAAACCAATACACCTTAGAACAGTACATGCTTTATAGATTTATATTATTTGAAGTTGGCACAGACGAATGCAAATTAAGATAGCTGTACATAAATGTAAATCAGGCATTAAAATGTCAATGCAATAATATAGCAAAATAATGAAGCATTTTTAAAGAATATATTTAAGTCAAGACTAGTCATTATACTACACATTTATCGTACACAACATTCTGCTCTACCGCAATAATTGGTGAAAGATCAAATATTTACCTTGAGTTTAAATAAAGTATCCAAGTGACCAAAAGTGCTGATTATCTGAACATTCAATATCCTACTATCTCCAAACTCACTGTTTCACTTGACTAGCCTTACAAAAATGTGAGTACTATGACATGATATTTGGATACAGCTTCTAAGCAGAAAATATATGCTTGTTGAAGTAGGCCTTATGATGTTGAGAAAAGCAATTATTCATTCTGGAATGGACATAGCTGAATCTATTTTAATCATATCTCTCCCTAACTAAAAAGAAGCATATAATTTGAAACTGTAGAATATAAGCAAAAATAATTTTAAGAATACTTAAAAATCTCATGTAAAAGACTATTTCAGAAGCTTATTTTGTTTCTTTATAATCTACTAAAGATATCAACTAATTGAGACAGCTTAAATCCAGCTACTTAAAAAAAGTAAAAAGAGATTGATCCATTTAAGAGCAGGGAAAGTAGTAACAACTCCAGTGGAGATAACTTCATTCACCACGTAAGGTTAACTTGGGGTTGGGTTTTCTCTCCCCCTGGAGGGGCAAGGCAAACCACCAAGGAATTGCTGACTCCTCCTAGACCAAAGACCAACTCTGAGGGAGTCAACTTTCTTTTCTGGGAAGAGCTTGAAGGAATGGTATAGGGTCTCCTGGGATTACCTAACAGAAAATAGGTCATCACCTCCTGCAGAAGTTGTTGTTCTGGCTATAACTAAACTGATTTTTTAAATGGTTTCCATGAGCACTGATTGCTCCTCTTAGAAACCACAGCAACTTATTGTTTATGGACTCATTTTATTCATTAACTGGCACTGAATATATGTGGCAGGGTGGGAGTGACAGCTATTTCAGTATCAAATACTTTATTGCACTTAGAAAAACAATAGTACAACTTAGAAAGAAAAGCAGTTCTTATTGAGTCTTCATTCTGACCTATATAAATTAATCTGATTTTCTAAATGTTTTGAATCAAAATATACTCAACATCTTAATGTAAATATTTCTATTTTACTAATTTTGTACTGTTTGCTTTCACTATTATTCTGAAAGTTTCCCTCACATAGGCTGACAGCTATTCTTTCTCATCTACTATGGCAGAAGGCTTTGCAATGTCTCATAGATATGTTAATAAACAAATAACTTAATTTTCATAAACTCAAATTTTGGATATACTTTAAAGAACATGTAACATTTTAACATGTTTATTAAAATTTTTCATTTGCCCTTTTCTGAACTTTCTTCTCAACAGTGCTGATTCTCAGAGCTTTAAATCTTGCCAGGTTCTCTCTTATATCAGCCAGGATAGATTATTCCACAATAGCATCCTCCAAGTCTTTGTGGATTATAACAACAGAGTTTTATTTCTTACTCTCACCACATGTCCTTTTAATGTTATCTGGGTGATTGATCTACATTGTCTTATTCTAGGACTTTGGCTGACAGAACAATCACCATCTCTAATGTTGTTGGTCACTATGGTAGCAGAAAAGAGGTAAATTGTACATGGGCTTTTCAAGTTCCCTGGTGGTGGTACACATCACTTTCATTCATATTTTTTTGACAAAAGCAAGTTATGTGGCTATGCCTAACCTTAGAAAGGGGCAGACTAAAAACTAACATGTCTCTGTAAAGCTGAAATTTTACATGGAATTATTTGGTGAGTAGCTCTAACTACTACCACATCTGTCCTTCCTGTCACCAACTATTTCACTGTAACTCGCCTCTTTGGGAAAAATACACCCTCCCTTACCTCCAGGAAGGCAAATCAAAAAATCCCAGTCCATTATAGGAATAGAAATTACAGTACGTTACACAACAATTCTGGACTTTGAACTTGATCCTGGAATGGAACTGTTTTTTGGTTTTTTGTTTGTTTTTGAGTTGCCTGTCTGGGGATAAGGAGTCAAAGCAGGAAGCTACATTGGGGCCTAATTAAGGAATATTCCCTGCCCTCATGATAGGCCGTACTCTTCATGCAAGAACTAGTTGTGGCACCTCCTGATCCAAAGACCAATACAATGAAAAGATAAGACATGTGTCCTGAATAAATTCTGTACACAGTGACGGAATAGGGATAGGATTACCCTAAAAACTCCCTTTTAGAAAGAGAAAGGAGAAGGGACATGTAGCTGTCATTGGTACACAACAATTCTAAAATATTGTGTCAAAATATCAAAACACCCTCAATGATGAGGGCAGGAAATATTCATCCCTTGATTAATTTCCAGTTCAGCTTCTTGATTTTACTCCACAGTCTTTTTCTCTAAGGTCCTTGGTCCAGCCACCTGTGGCTTTTACTTTCCCGTTATCCACCTTAACCACAGCTTAATTGCAAATTGTAGAATATGTCCTCCTTGAGGATGAGCAGTTTTCTCCACCTGCTTTCTATCCGGAGACACCTAAGGGTCCAAGGGTAATTTTAAACGACAGGCAGTTACAATCTGTATACAGTGCAAACTGGCCCTTCTTTTGTCAGTACCTATCAAAATTTAGTGGGCTTCCTGTACATTTGATTCTAACAACTCAATATGTGAGTAGCTTCATCCACAGTTATTTTATAGACCTATATCTTAGATTTGTTATATTTCTTTGTATTCTCATCCTAATACTCCCCAGAACCCTCCCTCGACTCTCTCTCGTATGTATATGTATATATTTACTTGTGGGCATCTGGGAACTGTTTTCACCAAGAGAGCTGCACCTTAGTCTCTTTACTCCGAGCCAGTTTGGCCAGTTGATTGAAAAGGATTTTACTGGGATCTACCTTAACCCTTCTACTTTCAAGGTATAAAGAATGAGTCTTAATTGGAGAAACCTGAAATGTGTATTATCTATCTCTATATAAATGTAAAACTAATATCTGGTCTTGATAAATACTTACATAAAAATTTGACCTTCAAGAATATTTGACTTCTATGTTGCTGACATAAGTTTAATATTTTAAAAAGAAAATGAAATCCTCTTATCAAATGAGGTATACCCCAGATATTCTAAACAAATAAAACAAACTTCTAGCAAAATGATAAACAAAAACTTAGAAGTACAAGTTAACAGTGAAAATGAAAACCTGCCTCAAATGCATATTCTATAGAGGTTTTTAAAAATCATGATAATAATTTTTTAAAATAAGAAAAAAATAAATCTTAATAAAATTTTTAAAAGAGCTAATGCCAGTAATTTTGAAAGACACTCTCTTAACCTATAAATTCAAAGCAAGTTTGATCTAATTCTCTACAGGTGTTTTTTGTTTACTCTTTGAAACTTCACAATCTGATCTTAAATTTCTTGTGAAGGAATAAAGAGTCAATAATAGCCAAGTCATTCTGAAGTATGTGTATATGGAAGAACTATTTGCCCTACAGGATTCCAAAACTTACTGCAAAACTCAAGTAATACAGACACTAGGATACTGGCACAGGAATAGATCAGCAAATCACTAGATGACTAGAACTGAAAGTGAAAATTTATACTTATGTAATAAGAAAGTAAAAATGTGGCAAGCAAGATATACACAAATTTCAGGATTAACAATTTTCTTTCCTGGGGGGAGGGAGAGTAACGAGATGATGGTAAATAGTCCAAATGGCATTTCAACAGAATATGGAATGTTATATTTCTTTAAGTTACCATTATACAAATATTAAAAAAATAAGAAAATTTAATTTTAAAATTATTTTATCTAAATGATGGGTGAATGGGCTTTTGTTAAATTATCTCTTCTTCTATATGATTGAAATATTTTACAATACAAATGAATTGAAAACTCATTTTGGTGTAGTGCTGACAAAGCTAAATGATGGTAAAAATATTTTAAGTTTAGTCTCTCCTCAACCTTTAAGTATCTCTGTAAACTTAACTGTATAAATATCAGTTTTCTCATTTATAAAATAAAGACGCCAGAATAGATCTGTAGTGTAAAGCCATAGTCTGTGTCCTTATCACCAAATGTCCCTGGTTGCTCCAACCCATGTAATTCCTGGGAACTTCAGTGTGCCTTGAATTTTAGCTGGATGTATCAGTCGGCCTTTATTTGTCAAATAAGTGACTACAGTTCTTAACTCCTCCTGCTTAATCCTCCAAGCAGGAGAAAATTATCATGATATCATCAATATAATGTACTAACTTAATGTTTATCCTTTCCAAGTCCATCCTCACTTAACTATAGCAACATTCCCATAAATTCAAATATCCCTGTAGGAATGCAGCAAATGTATACTGGGTTCCATCCAAAAGAGTGCAAACAGAGCCTGGCTGAACTCCAATTTTGTATTGAAAGAAAGCATTAGCCAGGTCTGTAAAGGCATACTGGTTCCTCTCACACTTTCTGTACCGTCTTTTCCGTATTAGATATAACTGAAACAATCAAAGATACCACCTTGTTTTATCCCATTATAGTCAACTCTTAACTTCCACAGTGTCTGTTTTACAGACTGACCAGACAGGACTGTTGAAAGAAGATTTAGAAGGAAACAATACTCCCACTTAAAGCGTTTTCTTAGCAAGAATAATGTTCTCTTGCTGCCCTCCAGGCAATCCTAAAAATTAGCATTTAGCATGATTAATTAAAACTGGGCAAAGGGCAGAGTGAGACAATATCCCTCGGAAAAAAAAATAATAAAGACAACATGACTACTCACTCATTATGTCCATCCCAGTACTGTATTTTAGTAAAAGCACTGAGATTTCAGAAAAATCACTCCAGTTACACTTTCAATTTCTAATTCAACCCTCACCTTGATCTTCAATACAGCATCTCCATAAACCTCTTTTCATTCCTGGGCATTTCAGGACACCATCCTTACTCTCCTGGGATTACCACACCTTGAGCACCCATAGCTGGCAGAACTAACGCATTTTGGACACCGCTCACTGACCACTTCACTCAAATCGTCACTTAGGACCTGAGGTCCCTCACCAGTGTTTGCACAATTGGGTGAGCAGATCATGGGCTCTCAATTGTTTTCAGATTCTATTGCTTTTACTGAAAAGCAATAAAATCAGCCCTGACTCAAATATTTTTTTAAATTCTAAACATCAATCCTCATAAATGAATTTGAGTTTCTCAAAGCTTTGGAGATACAAGGTGAATGGATTATGTCATCTTCATTTAAGGGTGCTGAGTTTTGTTCTGGCAGGTGCTTAAATTACTGGGGTTACATTTGAGCTTGTCAGGCTTGGTTTTATTATTTATTGTAGTGATCAATTTCCATTTTTAACTTATCCCAGGGCATCTGTTCTTTATTGTGGAGCTCGACCATAAGTATTAAAGCCTTTTCTTTATGGAGTTTCAACTGAATGCCAGAGGTGCTCAGCAAAGCCTCTTCACTCCACCTGGACTAGACATCCCAGTCCCACTTAGTCTCAGGGCAGCTGCTCTCTGCTAAGCCTCACAGGGTCTCCCCCTACACATGCACAACATTGCCCAGGAAACCCGTGGTGAATCCACACTCAGACTTCCCGAGCCTCCCTCTGCACAGCTGCCTCTTCTCTGATACACTGTCCAACCAGCTGCTTCAGCAGCCAGAACTTCATCTGTGCTGTCTCTTTTCACCAAGACTCCATCCTGGCACTGCAGCCTGCAAGTGCCCAAGCAGAAAGGGTGATTGATACAGCTGACACGTTGTCTTCTCTCAAGGAGCACGGGCTTGCACTGCCTTTTGTCCAATGCCAAAAATACTGTCCTCTCATATGTCGCTGTCCGGTTTTATAGTTACTAATGACTGGAGGACAAGCACAGTACCAGTTACTCTGTCACAGCTGAGAGTAGATGCATTACTGTCTTTTCAGGCTGATTTTTAAAATTAGCAAATTTCAGTACAATTTCATCAAAGTGCCAGCAGGTGTCAGCAAAAGGCAAGGCAATGATACATGAATTTTATATTGGAATGCCAAATATTTAATTGTCGAAGTCAGAGTTCAAATATCTCAATTTTCTAAATGTAATGATGCCACATATAATTCTCTTTTGGGGAATGGGTAGCTGGTAGTGAGAAGAGGAATCTGATCTTCCAGGGTAGCAATAGAACTGCAAAGCATTCTATTGCTCTGATCTGTCATACAGCCCCGTGAACTCATACTCAGAGGACTATTCACGAAGAAATCCCACACAATGCTTTACTTAGTCCCACCTTGAAGAGGGCAGTACCCTATGACACCATGTACCTGACCAAGGTGGCCTTAAAGTCCCCCTCAGTTTGACTAACTTCAGACGGGCTTTTTCCTGCCTCTAGCCTGATCTTCTTTTGCTTAGAGCATTTACTTTAGAAAACATGTAGTCTTTCTCTGCCTCATTGAGATGTAAATACTTTTAGAAGCTTTTGCCAGTTTTACATCCCATGACTTTCTCAAGGACCTGGGGCTAGCCCTTTGAAATGTAATCATAATTGAAGATAGCGCCCCTATCCCCCAGTTTCTGTGAGAGGGTAGGAGCCTAACTTCAGCAGGCACCTCACTCCAAGTTGTAAAACCACCTCCTGTTATAGAGATAAGGGAATGTTTACTTTTCCTCTAGGTAATGCCAATTAGCAAGAACAGATGCCCTATGATCTCTCCATTCCACTTCCTAGACTCTCCAGTTCTTTGTGTCAGCACAATTGAGCTCAGACTGAGTTCTGGACCCTATCCCCTATTGCAACAGCCTTGAATAGTCTGCCTCTAGCTGTTTAACTTCGTCCAGTGCAATTTTTGCTTTGACGTACCAAACTGGAATTTATTTAAAAATCTCTAAGTTATCCTTTGCAAAAAGTATGGTATTAACATACTTAATATTATGCAGGCATTCAAATACAGGCATAGGGTTTTTGAACATGAAGTACTTGTGTGTGAGAAAATGTACAAATTTCTTTTTCCTGCAAAAATTCCTGTGACCATAATAATGGTTGCACAGATCAGTGAATATACTAAAAAACATTGAATGGTACACTTTAAATGGGTGAATTTCATGGTATGTGAATTATATCTCAATAAAACTGTTATAAAAATAAAGAATGCTAGGAAGCTTCCAGGAAGGACAGTGACATGGTAAGAATTCTTCTAGTATTCATAAAGTTCATAGTTTGTGTTGCTATTTCACACATTAAAGAATTCCTTTGTCTTTTAGATGTCTCAAGTGTTTTTGAAACATTGTTCAGATAATTATACAACTTATAAAGCAATGCTTATTGTGAAATTTAAAGATGGCTGAAATTAAATTAGTTGATTATACATGAGAAGGAAGTAAACTTAGGAAGCATTTCTTTAAAGTTCATTGTATTTTTAAAAACCATGAAAATTATTATAGCCTTAGCAACTTCCCAAGAGAGTTCTATAATTCCCCCACACTACTGATCTATGTAAGCAAAAATCATATTCCCTTATTAATAATTGCTAATGTATATGGCTTTAAAATATATATCTGCTAAAAGTTAGCTAAGTGAATTTTGTTGACTCCATGCTGGGAAAGTGTTGTTAATGTCCAATGTGAGACTAGCAGTGGGAATCACTTGTTATATACAACAAAATTTTGTAATAACCACTTTATAAAATGTGATTTTTCCATGCACAATAAAGCCAAATATAGCTATTTTCCTGTAATATATTTGTTAATAACAAACTGTACAAATAGCAAAAGTTGTGCAGTGTATGTTTCATATGTGAAATTGTTCTCTTAAATTTTCAATTTGAAATAGAAGTTTTAATGATTATATATTAATTTCTTCACTAGATGCTGCACAAAGAAGATACTGTTTGTGCAAGCATTTTACTTTGAGCTTAAGAGTATTCTTAAGAGTATTTGACCACCTTAAGTCACATACTTATGCTATAAAATAAAACTGGAGGGATCTATAATATTTCTATTTTTATAACTGTAAGTGAAGACTGATCTTGTGATATTTTTCAATACAAATATAGTCATGTATTGTTTAGCCTAGGGAATATGTTCTCAAAAATATGTCATTAGGCAATTGTGTTGTGTGAACATCATTGAGTGTATTTACACAAATCTAATGGTACAGCCTATTACATGTCTAGGCTATATGATATTGCATTATAATCTTATGGAACCACTGCCATATATGTGGCCCATTGTTGACCAAAACATCATTATGTGGCACATAAATACATACTATACAATATATATACACAGCATATACTTATATATAAACATATATATTAATATATAGCTACATATGAATTTGTATATAAACACTTACATATGTACTCTAAATTAGATACAACTTTATATGAAAACTTTTTGACATTCATTAGTTTGTTATATGATCATAATGAATAAAAAGTGGCTAAACTGTTTTTCAGGAAATTTTCTACTTAAAATCTTTGAAAAATAATGATTAAAGTAATGTTTTATTGCAGAGTGCTTAATTATAAAGCCTTGATATAAGTCCATTATTCCATAGAAGAGAATGGTTTGAAGATCGGAGAAGACTCATGTCTGTACTATACAAGCATAAACATGTTTACAGTCATTCAGGCAGTTCTGTAGAACAGATAACTTATGTAGGTCTCACAAAAACAGACCCTGAGAATAGTATTTAAGTTTATATTGTAGGTAAAGGGAATGCCTGCAAGAGTGTGAAGGAGTAAGACAAGAAAGAGCAGGCAGCCAGGGAAGGGAGCCTTCCCCAGCCAGTTACCACTGTGGGTGGACCATGCTTAATCCTGCTGGTATACTATGAAAGTCAACATTCATTTTTCTTATTTCTTTACTTTGTGTAAATTTAATTATTTTAAAAGCTGATCACATAGCAGCGAGGGATGCATTTTCCATTTGACATAAAATTGCTTCACTGCTTGCAGCTTTTCTTCAAAATTTATTATATCTTTCCTTCCTTGAGAAAAGACTTTTTTGTTGGAAAGTTCTGCTCAAGCCAGCTCTGAAGCTGTGCATTCAGGTCAGCAATGTGTGCAGAGCCCCGCCAAGTAGCCCTGCAGCGAGCACGTCCTGTGAGTATCAGAGCACTGGTAGTGGTAGTCTTAACCAGTGCACCATCTCCAGGCTAGTCTCTAAACCCAGACCCACATGCCCTGACTTTTCTAGCTCAACAAGGTTGGTTTTTGTTAGTGGGTTATTTGGTAGAACACTGTTTGCTTTGGATGCTGTAAAATGTCTTTAGATAATACTGATTTTTGTGAGTCCAATTTACTTCTTTAATACATATAACTTAAGAGTACACTGGGGAGAAAAATAAATTAAATGCTAACTCAATTTGAACCATTAGTCTAGAAGGATGGTGGAAGAGAGAATTTCTTTGTTTCAGAAATGAGTTAGTATCCCTTTTTGACTACTAAAGGTGGAGTCCTGTGATGTTTTGCTCAGGTGAGACAGGTTTAGATGAAGAGTAAATTATCCTCTGAAATAAAATAAAAGGAGAGTGTGTTCTGTTTGTGTTTCTAGAAGATGAGAGAGGTGAAGGGGAAGAGAATAGAAAAGGAAGGGTCTAAGGGGATAGTGGAATCAGTAAATTAACAGAATCCTGGAGCCTAGTGAAGAACATACCCCTGAGTTCCTTGTGGTGGAGACTGACCAATGGATTTGCAGGAATAGTGATATTTGACATTCAACTTAAAATCTGTTCTAGTCTATGATGCAACTATTTACCCTTACGCAAAATACCTTCAGCAAAAGTGTAATAAAAACAAAAGCTTGGTTAGTGGAATCTGGGGCAGGAAAAGAAGAGAAAGTAAGCTGAGCATTACAGAAGAGAGCAGCAGTGCAGCAAGTAATATTAGTAAACAGAATGATAAACTTCAGTGTGGATTCTCTCAGGAGTGGGTATGAAAATAATCAGCTTCCCCCAATAAGGGACTCTGCTGAAGGAGCATCCACTCCACTTTGGGGGGCTTGCAGGCTCCTAAGAGAATACCATTTGATAACAGAATGTAAAATATTCTATTAGACAACTGGCCTAGACTCTTTCGAAAAAGTCAATGTTGTTAAAGTAAAGAAGATTGGAAGGAATGGAAGGCTTCTCTTTATTACTGCTGCACAGCAAGTTAATGGCTTCCAAAAAATTGCTTTGAGGTAATTAAGCAGGCAAAGATTTTTATAAGGTATTGTGGACAAGACTCCTGTGATAGCAAGTAGCAGACACATTGGGAACAAGACCCAAAACAAATTCCCAAGCATTCTGTTCTGGCCTGTACATTTCCAAAACAGAATATCTAATTAGCATGAGCAAGATAAAAAAAAAAAAAAAAAAAAAAAAAAAAATCCTTGTCATTTCCCTGAGAAAGATAGAAGTGGTTATTTCTCAGTAATTAGGCATTAAGTCAGGATCAAGTAGAATTTCCCCAGTAAGGAACTATGTAAAATGTTTTTTTTGAGATCATGGGCACTCAAGCTAGTTCAGAAATATACAGTCTTTCAATGGCATGAAAGACTAAATAAATAAGTAAATAAATGAGCATAAACTGTCCATCCTATATTAAGAAACATAATAACCAAGTACAATTACAAATTTTAGTTGGATCTTTAAAGAAATTTTTTAAAAATGAAAAGAGACATTTTAAGGGGTAATTAGGGCAATTTATTTTTTAAATTGAAAAGAAATATCATGTATAATATGATGTTTTGCCTCAAAAGTATTATTATTTTTTTGTGTGTGTGGTGAGAACACTCAAAATCCACTCTCAGCAATTTTCAAGAATACAATACATTTTTATTAACTATAGTTACCATGTTGTACAATGGATCTCTTACATTTATTCCTCCTAACTGAAACTTTCTATCCTTTGACCAACACCTCCTCACCCCCACCCCACTCCCAGCCCCTGGTAATCACTATTATACTCTCAACTGTTATGAGATAAACTTTTTTAGATATAAGTGAGGTTATGCAGTATTTGTCTTTCTCTGCCTGGCTTATTTCACTTAATATAATGTCCTCTAGGTTCATCCATGTTATCATGCTACACACCTATTAGATTGCCCAAATCCAAAACACTGACAACATCAAATGCTGGCAAAGATGTGTAGCAAAATGAACTCTTATTCACTGCTGGTGGGAAGGCAAAATGATCGTCACTTTGAAAGATAGTTTGGCAGTTTCTTGCAAAACTAAACATACTCTTACCGTATGATACAGCAATTGTGCTCCTTGCTATTTACTCAAATAAGTTAAAAACTTACGTTTGCACAAACACTTGCACAAAGACGCTTATAGCAGCTTTATTTATAATTGCCAACATTTGGGAGCAACCAAAATGTTCTTCAGTAGGTGAATGGATAAATGTATTGTGGGACATCCAGATAATGACATATTGCTCAGCACCAAAAAGAAGTTATCAAGTCACAAAAAGACATGAAGGAAACTCCAGTTCATATTACCAAGTAAAAAAAGCCAATCTGAAAAGGCTACATATTGCATGATTTCAACTATATGACATTCTGGAAAAGGCAAAAAAACATGGGTACTGTAAAAAGATTAGTGGTTACCAAAGGTTAAAAGGGAAAGAGGAATAAATAGGTGGAGAACAGGGGATTTTTAGGACAGTAAAACTATATTGTATGATACTGTAATGGTGGATAAATACCATTGTACATTTGTGAAAACACATAGAATATACAACAGCAAAAGTGAGACCTAATATAAACTGTAGACTTTGGGTAATATTGACTTGTCAATATAGGTTCATCAATTGTAACAGATATATCAGTCTGATGTGGAATTTTAATGGTGGGAAAGACTGTGCATGTGTGAGGACAGGGGGTATATAGGAAGTCTCTGTACTTTTCATTCAATTTTGCTGTGAACCTAAAACTGCTTTAAAAAAATAAAGCCTACTAAAAAAGTAAATTATAGTTAACATTATATTTCATTATGAAACTAAATGCTTTTTATCTAATATTTGGAACAAGGCAAGGATCTGTTCTCACCACTCCTATTCACCATCGTACTGCAAATCTTAGCTTTAGAAAAGGATGTAAAAGCATAATCCCTGGGAAGGAAGAAATACAACTTTTGCAGATGACATAATTGTCTATGTAGAAAATTTCAAAGAACAGACAAAAACAAAACAGAACAACAACAACAACAACAAAACAGAAAACAAACTTCTGGAGCTACTAAGTGATTATAGAAGCAAGGTTGCAGTATAATCCTACTATACAAAAGTCAGTTGTTTGACTTTGCTGGTTTACAGGCTCTGCATACCAACAAATAACTCTTGGGGTTTGAAGTGGAAAACACAATTGTGTTTACATTAGTAACCAAAAAATGTAAAACTTAGGTATACATGTAACAAAATGTGTACAAGATCTATGTGGGAAATACTATAAAACTCTGATGAAAAAAATCAAAGAAAATCTAATTAAATGGAGAGATATTCCATTTTAATGTATAGAAATGCTTAATATTAAGATGTCAGTTCTCCCCAATTTGTTCTACCGATTCAATGCAATTCCAATAAAAATTTCAGCAATGTACTTTGTAAATATCAAAAAACTGATTAGAACATTTATATGAAATAAGATAAAAGACACATAGTAGCCAACACAATATCGAAGAAAAAGAACAAAGTTGAAGTAAAAACACTAAGAAAGGGTTTAGATTGTAAACCACAAAGTAACTGCCAAAAATTATAAAAAGACAAATAACCAATAGCCATTGCTGGAGATAAATGGAATTTTAAATACAGCTGGCAATTTTTGATTCAAAAGAAAAAAGAAGCAAAGGAAGGAGATAGAGCACTTGGAGCAAATAAAAAATGACTAACAAGATGGCAGTTTAAAACCCAACCACATCAATAACCACGTTAAACGTCAATGTTGTCAAGACCTCAACTAAAAGACAGACTGTGAGACTTAATAAAACAGATGTGTTAGTTTAACTATGAAGACCTAGATAGGTTAACAGTTAAAAAAACAAGAAGGAAAGAAATTATAAAGGGGTCAGGCCAATTCACCAAGAAAAACATCACTTTCCTAAATATGTGTATTCACCTAAAACTGGTTCTTCCAAATACAATAAAAATAGTAAAATTTAGAGAATAATTAAACATATTTATTTCATTTAGAGTTTAAGACTTCAATTTTCTCTCATTAATTTATACCACAAGTAGATAAATACTGAAGGGTAAAAAAGACCTAAAAACATTGTAATCTGACCTAATGGACATTAGAGGGGCCCTCCATGACAAAAAATGTAGATGGGTAAATACGCGCAAGAAAAGATGATCACTATCTTTAGTCATTAGGAAAATGCAAATTAAACCATAATGAGGAACTACTACAAATTTATTAGAATAACTAAAAATAAAAACTGACAGTATCAAGTGCCAATAAAGATATGAAGCAACAGGATCTCTCAAAGATTGCTAGTGGTTATGTAAAGCAGAACACTCACATTGGCAAAAGGTTGATCTGATCTTTCTATTTTTAAATATCGAATGTGACTTAGCAATCCTACCCCTACATATCTATCCATGTCAAATGAAAATGCATGTTTACAAAAAGCATGTATGCAAATATTTATAGCAGCTTTGTTCATAAGATTCTCAAACTGAAGATAAACTATTCATCAAATGTTGACTGGATAAATAAACTGTGGAAGATCTATACAATGGAACATTATTCAATAATAAAAATAGCAAACCACAGGTACACGTAGCAATATAAATTCACCTATTAAGGATTACCATGAGAGACAGAAGCCAGACAGAAAAGGCCCCCTAACATTTCATTCTATTTTTATGACATTTCTAGAAAAGACAAAATGATAGGTTCAAAAATCATAGCAGCGTTTGTCAGAGCCTCGGGTTATTGAGGGGAAAATTTATTGCATTAAATGCTCACTTCAGAAGAATAGAAAGATGGCAAGTGAACAACCTAACACTTCACCTTAAAGAACTAGAAAAACAAGAACAATCCAATCCTAAAGTTAGCAGACGGAAAGAAATCATTAAGATCAGAGCAGAACTGAATGAAATTGAAAACCAAAAAACAATTCAAAAGATCAACGAATCAAAAAGTTGGTTTTTTGAAAAGATAAATAAAATTGACAAACCATTAGCATGGCTAACAAAAAAAAGAAGAGAGAAGACTCAAATAACAAAAATTAGAAATGAAAAAGGCAATATTACAACTGATTCATCTGAAATACAAGGAATCATTCGAGACTACTATAAACAACTATACGCCAACAAATTTGTAAATCTGGAGGAAAGGGATAAATTTCTGGACACACACAAGCTCCCAAAACTGAACCATGAAGACGTAGAAAACTTGAACAGACCAATAACAATAAAGGAGATTGAAGCTGTTATCAGAAGGCTCCCAACAAAGAAAAGCCCAGGACCAGATGGATTCACAGCAGAATTTTACCAAACATTCAGAGAGGAATTGACACCGATTCTTTACAAACTATTCCAAAAGATTGAAACGGACGCAAATCTCCCAAACTCATTCTATGAAGCAAACATCATCCTGATACCAAAACCAGGTAAAGATATAACCAAAAAAGAAAACTACAGGCCGATATCCTTGATGAATATAGATGCAAAAATCCTCACTAAAATATTAGCAAACAGAATACAGCAACACATACGAAAAATTATTCATCACGATCAAGTGGGATTCATCCCAGGGATGCAAGGTAGGTTCAACATACGCAAATCAATAAATGTGATACACCATATTAATAAACTCAAACACAAGGACCATATGATCATCTCTATAGATGCTGAAAAAGCATTTGATAAAGTTCAGCACTCATTCATGACAAAGACCCTCTATAAGTTAGGTATAGAGGGAAAGTATCTCAACATAATTAAAGCCATATATGACAAACCCACTGCCAATATCATCCTGAATGGGGAAAAGCTGAAAGCTTTTCCTTTAAGAACAGGAACTAGACAAGGATGCCCACTCTCACCACTCCTATTCAACATAGTGTTGGAAGTACTAGCCAGAGCAATCAGAGAAGAGAAGGAAATAAAGGGCATCCAGATTGGAAAAGATGAAGTCAAACTGTCCCTGTTTGCAGATGACATGATCCTATATATCGAAGAGCCTAAAACCTCTACAAAAAAACTGTTGGAATTGATAAATGATTTCAGCACAGTAGCAGGATACAAAATCAACACAGAAAAATCAGTAGCATTTCTTTTCTCCAATAGTGAACATGCAGAAGGAGAAATCAAGAAAGCCTGCCCATTTACAATAGCCACCAAAAAAATAAAATACTTAGGAATTGAGTTAACCAAGGAGGTGAAAAATCTCTATAATGAGAACTACAAACCACTGCTGAGAGAAATTAGAGAGGATACAAGAAGATGGAAAGATATTCCATGCTCTTGGATTGGAAGAATCAACATATTGAAAATGTCCATACTACCCAAAGTGATATACAAATTCAATGCAATCCCCATCAAAATTCCAAAGACATTTTTCTCAGAAATGGAAAAAACTATTCAGACATTTATATGGAACAATAAAAGACCACGAATAGCCAAAGCAATGCTCAGCAAAAAAAATAAAGCTGGAGGCATAACACTACCTGACTTTAAGCTATACTACAAAGCTATAATAACCAAAACAGTATGGTACTGGCATAAAAACAGACACACTGACCAATGGAATAGAATAGAGAATCCAGAAATCAACCCACACACTTACTGCCATCTGATCTTTGACAAAGGCACCAAGCCTATTCACTGGGGAAGGGACTGCCTCTTCAGCAAGTGGTGCTGGGATAACTGGATATCGATATGCAGGAGAATGAAACTAGATCCATACCTCTCACCGTATACTAAAATCAACTCAAAATGGATTAAGGATTTAAATATACACCCTGAGACAATCAAACTTCTTAAAGGAAACATAGGAGAAACACTTCAGGAAATAGGACTGGGCACAGACTTCATGAATACGACCCCAAAAGCACGGGCAACCAAAGGAAAAGTAAACAAATGGGATTATATCAAACTAAAAAGCTTCTGCACAGCAAAAGAAACACTTAAAAGAGTTAAAAGACAACCAACAGAGTGGGAGAAAATATTTGCAAAATATACATCTGACAAAGGATTAATATCCAGAATATATAAGGAACTCAAACAACTTTACAAGAAGAAAACAAGCAACCCAATTAAAAAATGGGCAAAAGAGCTAAGTAGGCATTTCTCTAAGGAAGATATCCAAATGGCCAACAGACATATGAAAAAATGCTCAACATCACTCAGCATCCGGGAAATGCAAATCAAAACCACATTGAGATACCATCTAACCCCAGTTAGGATGGCTAAAATCCAAAAGACTATGAACGATAAATGCTGGCGAGGCTGCGGAGAAAAAGGAACTCTCATACATTGTTGGTGGGACTGCAAAATGGTGCAGCCTCTATGGAAAATGGTATGGAGGTTCCTTAAACAATTGCAAATAGATCTACCATACGACCCAGCCATCCCACTGTTGGGAATATACCCAGAGGAATGGAAATTATCAAGTCGAAGGTATACCTGTTCCCCAATGTTCATCGCAGCACTCTTTACAATAGCCAAGAGTTGGAACCAGCCCAAATGCCCATCATCAGATGAGTGGATACGGAAAATGTGGTACATCTACACAATGGAATACTACTCAGCTATAAAAACAAATGAAATACTGCCATTTGCAACAACATGGATGGACCTTGAGAGAATTATATTAAGTGAAACAAGTCAGGCACAGAAAGAGAAATACCACATGTTCTCACTTATTGGAGGGAGCTAAAAATTAATATATAAATTCACACACACACATACACACACACACACACAAACTGGGGGGGGGGGAAGAAGATATAACAACCACAATTATTTGAAGTTGATACAACAAGCAAACAGAAAGGACATTGTTGGGGGGGAGGGGGGGAGGGAGAAGGGAGGGAGGTTTTGGTGATGGGGAGCAATAATCAGCTACAATGTATATCGACAAAATAAAATTTAAAAAACAAACAAACAAAACAAAACAAAAAAAAAAAAAAAAAAAAAGGGGAAGGGATTGATTACAAGGGGCACGATACAACTTTTGGGATAATGAAAGTATTCTATTTGTCATTTGTAATGCAATTACATGGCTGTATATATTTGTTAAAATGGATAGAAATGTACTCCTTAAGAGGATGAGTTGCCCAGTATGTGAATTATACCTCAACCAACAAATTTAAGAAAATATAGAGAAATTCTAGGAAGGTGGGATTATACCTGCTCCAATGCTGAATCTTCACTGGAGGGTTCAAGGGATGACCACTAGCGACCTAGCTGGGGAAGTATTTTATCCTTTTCACAGAGCAGTTAGATACACACCCTGACAGATGGGAGAGTCCAGCATGACGGTTCCACTGACTTACTCTAATAGTCCCAAGTTCCCTGCTCAAAATAGGCCAAATATATGCCCCACTCTTCCCTTTCCTTTCCTTTTTATTTTAACAAGCTATCATGTTTTCTTTAGAGTACTTTCACACTGGTTTAAAAATATTCTAGAGCATCCAACTGAAGTGCAAATCTGATTTGGTAATGTATTTATTTATAGACATTTTATACGTAAAATAAAATAAAATAGAAATAACTTTCTATTTTTATGAAAATTTCAAAGGAAACAGAAGACCACAGATTTTTGCGTGCCGTTTAACCAAAATTCTAATAAATGAAATAATATTCAAAGGGTTGATAAACTGAGAGGATTAACTGCTGTGGAATGTCTAATTTGTCTCCAGCCACAGAATTTAATTTCTCATTCTTAAAAATGAGAATATTAATGTACTCCTTGCAGAATTAACAGATATTATATACATAAGTTAGCTGAGGCTCAGAGAAATTAAACAATTTTCTTAAATTTATCCTGAATAAATTACACATGAGGGCTCTGGTACTAATTATTAGTAGACCTTGTTAGATATAAAAGGGTACTTCAAAAAGTTCATGGAAAAATAGAATTGAAAGCTAATATGAATCTTTCCATGAATTTTTGAAGTACTTTTGTACTTCAAAAGATACTAGATATCATGGCTCTTAGGAAATAATTTTTTATACGTTCAATTGCAAATACTATTTTGCTGTGACTTCATACAAGAAAATTTACAATAATCCTTTTACAACTTTCCTGATGTAAAAACCCACACACAAAAATACATGTGTACTTAGAAACCTTCCTTACTTTTACTTAATGTGCCCACCAGATGGCATTATTAGTACACAGGCTGTCAAATTATATAGTAAAACTTCTGTAAAATGATGTCATTCTTTATTTGTGCTGAGTTAAGTTAACCTATGCCTTCACCACATTTGTTCCCATATATGTTGATATTCCTTTTACCATTCTGAAATGAAGTATTACTGAAAAAATCCAACCTGTTATTTTAAACACATTACCTTGGGTGAGGAATGGTGAGACCAGATACAGATCAAAAACCAGAAGCCAGAAACCAGAGTTTTACAGTTTTGTTATTCCCATCTTCCAAGGGAGAAAACTCAGCATGCCACCCAAGGCCACTCAGGAGAAGCTCAGGTTGGTCACAAAGCAGAGAAAGGGGGAGTTTGGGGGCTAGCACCTCCATTGTGGTGTATTTCAGAAGGAAGGAAAGGGCAAGGCAGAACAAGTAAGTTTAGGAATGGCTAGTTGAAATGATTCCTGTGAACTCTCGGGCATAGGGGCTGCCCTTGGTAGCTGGCCCTGGAAGATAAGGAAGGTGGTCTGGGGTGTGGCCTTGATAGGCTGTTCAAGAAGGGGAACTGACAGGCCTCTCGGCAAGACCTCAAATCTAGGTCAAGACCACACACACACACACACACACACACACACACACACACACACACACACACACACTCTAAATCTATATTGTATAAGTACTATTATTATATAAGTATTTTTAGTTTTTGTAGCAAGAATATTCATATTTCATACAGGTAGAAGTTATTCAGAGTTTTCTATTTTGTTGAAAATCGAGCATCTTTCCATTCACCCCAAGAATAATGTTTATTCCAACAAAGAATATGAATCCACCACTGTCAAGCAGTTGAGTTAGAAGGGGAAGGGTAAGGTGCATATTTTCTCTTCCTTCGTGTTGGCTTTAGGCCCATTTATTGTGGGCATTTACCTTTGTGTTTTATTTTCCTTGTGTAGAAAATTAAGAAGTTGACCGAGACAAAGTAAATTTGCTCCTTTGTTAAGTCATAAAGTTTGATTCACAGAATTTTAAAGAATGGTGGGAAAACCTACGCATGTCATGGTTAGCAGAAATTATAATTATATCATGTAATACATAACGAAAAGCAAATATTGTGGATCCTAATAGCAAAGTGACTTTAAAAGGTGGCAAAGAATCATAAAAATCCAAATGGAAAGAATAACAAGATCAGGCAAAGGGGGGCAAAATAATCTTCTGGCAAGGTCTGCTCTGAAAGTTCTCCACTCTGGAGGTGCTGAAATGCAGCATGCACATGCACCTGTGAATCAGGCCAGGCACGATCTCAGGGATTATAGCCAGAAAAGCTCTCAGGAACACTACTGGTGCCCTTGCCTGTGGCAGTAAGAGAGGCAGACTGATTGGCCAACTCAATGTGAGCAGAAAGGAAAGAATAGAAACAATATTTTAGAGATAGCATTGTACTGGAAGATACCAGGGAAAGGAGACACGTTATCACAGCTTACAAATAGCAAGGAGGTCTAGAAGCAGCAGATAAGCCCAGGTAGAATAAATTGCTTGACCAGTCTTGGGAGTTAAATAAAAGCATGCAGAAATGCATTAAAATATGCAAATTGCAAAGCTTTTCTATTGTTAGTAAAACATTTATTGTCCTTCTCTTTTTGCTATTTTGGGACCTAAGTAAAATCAGAACTTATTATTCTCTAAATTAAGCATTCCATGTTTTACAGGTAGAATAATTGATTTGGGGATAAATTGTGTAGATTTATATTTCAGCCTCTATTTACAGCGCACCCCCATGTCTTCAAATTAAGTTGAAAGTTTTATAACCCTCATTTTTTTTTTGTATTTATTTCTTTTTGATTATATATATTTATGGGGTATAGAGTTGACTGTCAGTATTCATGTACAATATGCAATGATCAAATCAATATTATTAGCATGTTCATCATTACAAATTGTAATTACTCTTTATGTGTGTCCCTTACCCAATTATTCCTTAACCCCGCTCCTCCTCGCCCTTTCCCACCTCTAGCAACTATAGGTCTGTTCTCTCCTTCTGAAAGCTAAGCATTTTATTGTGGCCTTCTTTCCTTCCTTCCTTCCTTCCTTCCTTCCTTCCTTCCTTCCTTCCTTCTTTCCTTCCTTCCTTCTTTCCTTCCTTCCTTCCTTCCTAGGTTTGTGGTCCCACTTTCTGTGACTGGCTTATTTCATTTAACAAAATTGAAACCCCCATTTTCTTAGAACCTCTACCATTCTCCATATTGAATCTAAAAACCACTTTTCCCTGACTTTCTGCCCGCTTGTTTACCTCTAATAGAACTATTATATTTTATTATAGATGTTTATGATTATGCTCTCTACTGGATTACCAGCTCCTAATATACTGCCTATTCCTTTTATATTTTCCAAGGACTAGTATATTGCATGCTATACACTGGGTAACTAATATATGTTAAATAAATAAATGAGGGAAAATTCATATTTTCATATGAATTCATATTTTCATTTTCTAGGGCAAAAATGGGAATTGGAAAAAGTATCAACATAGAGTTATCATGAAAAAAAAATGACCCTGATCATTGCAATGCCCTGTCTTGGAGTTTCACAACCAATTTTTATTAGGAAAGAGAATGATTAACAAGAGAGAATAGCCAAGAATAAGTAGTTTAAAATAGCAAAACGTAGAGGTTCTTTTTATTATCAGGACGGGATAAAAGTATTACACTGAGATTGGAGTACGATTAACTGTCTTGTGAAAGATAAACGTAAGAGAAATCTTACTGTAGTGCCCACAACTCCCAGGGGTAAATACATGCAAAAAATATATCTAGAAGAATTCAAAGATGGCATCTTTTTGTACATTTAATTTGAAGTGTAGATTTCTACCTTATTTCTAACATTTTTCCACCTTTACTTTTTTAGTTATGTCTCACGATTTACAGTTAAATATTTAAATTTTGAAGTCATTTAAAATAGTTCACTGTGATTATATCTAAACGTTTTTGTCTGATGAAGTTATCTTTAACTAACAATGAATGAGTGATTCCAAGGAGATTGTAGATGGATGCTGTAGAGGTTGCATATATATTGCAAAAATACCTGGTTCTAGCCCTTCTCTTCTAGATCTTATGCTAAGGAGAGAGAGAAGACACTATTCTAAAAATAAATGATTGAGTTCATAGTTTGGAACTCACTGGCAAAGAAGTAAGAGAATGAGGCCAGTAAAGAAAGGGAGAGGAAAAGGTTGTCTTGTCAATGAACATATATTTTAATAATAATGGACTTTTTCAGGTCAATTGGGAAATCCAAGAAAGAATAGGATGAATTGTTTGTATTTCTAATTTACATCATAAATCCCCTGGATTTCTTATAGCACCTATGACAATATTTTATTCTTCATTCAGTATATCTCAAATGTCTGTTTTTCTCACATCTTCTAGGTTTAAATATTTCTGTACTAGTGGATGTTTACCCCAATATCTTCACTATTTTTTGCTGAGATCAAGGCCAAATTATACATTCATCTTTCAAAGGACAGTAGTTCTGCAGTTGCAGAGTAATTACTTTTCCAACTCCACGGTAAATTTTCTTTTAAAACACTATCTACAGTGTGAAATTGAGTAGACATCTGATGGAGCTCAACCCATTTATATCTCCTCTCAAAAAATCATTAAGTTTGAATAACATTGAAAGTTGTACTGACATTAACTAATGCATTCTATTGCTTTAAATTGCTTTCCTGCCTACACATATCTAGGTACAAAAACATCTCCCAATGTTCCACATTTTGAGTCGGTAACAACATACACGCGCAAACATACAATACACTAATAGGTAATAGCAACACAAATTGTGACTTACAATTTTGGCTTCTTGGTTTATAACAAGTAATTCTTGTGATCAGATTGTTATTGGTAATTGGTTTTTAGAGTGTTATTAAATTTGATACTAATTTTCCAACAAAAGTGCTTGCTACATCATAATTTATTCTACCTTGTAAAGTTTTCTTAATTATGCAGAAAATGTTAACACTGTAGTTGACTTTTAATTAGCATATTCCAAGAAGAGAATTTAATCCAAGCAGGGATATAAGGTAATTGATTACCTGCCTCCTATGTCACAGGGTCAAGTATAATGTAGATGCTGTTTGTACTAATATAAATTCCTAGCAATAGCATTGAAATCTGTCACTATTATTGATCCTGTTTTAAAGCCAATGCCTGTTGATTTGAGCAGAAAAATTAATGCGATGGATTTAGCACTTGCTTGCTATGATTTGTAGTCAATATCTGACCTATTGAACAGACATTTCTAATATTGCACTTTATGCATACCCATCAAAGTACATGGTATGCAAATAGATACAGTAGATGGGTATATTAGAAGTAGCTTGTAGGCCTCCTGTTCTTGGTGGTTATTTTCTGGTGGATTGCCAGGGGTACTGTAAGGAAATTGTGCAAAGGTTCATGAGTGTGTTGCAGAGTGTATGTAGCAAAAGCTGTTGCATATGAAATATTACCATGGAAGTATCTGGAATTTAAGAGCATTAGAGTATAAGGGATGCTCTGAATTCCTACAGATAACCAGAGAAATAATGACAATTATAGGCAGGCCCTAAAAATACCACTAAACTAAAAAAAATCAATGGACATGGATCTGAAAACTTCCATTCTTTGGGCTTGGAACGAACTAGTACTGTTTAGTGTGTCCCTATTTTTAGTTGTGTCTATTAATGTTATACTCCTTCTCCTGGTTATGGTCTTTCTGATGCTCATCTGAGCCTGACTTTACAACTTCCTATGATTCTGTACATTAGAGAGAGAAGAAAAACATACATTACATCTTCAAGGAAAGACATTAGATCTCATGGCATCATTTGCATTGCTCTTACGATATTCTTGTTTCTTGAGGGCAGTGTTAATTGAGAAGGAGAATTAGATAATCTTGAGCAAGTGCCTTTGTCTCTTAAGATTCATATCACTAATTTGTATTATGATGGTTTTGATTTCAGTTGTCTAGAAAGTTCTATTAAGTTATACTAACCTGTAGAATCCCTATTTAACTGTATTAGTAGCTCAATAAATTTTATTATGAATTGAGATTTCCAGGCTTATGGTTGTACACAGTTTGGTACCTGCGAAGCACGTAGATAACTGGCTGATGAATACTCCAGTTTGGCCTGAATCTTAATGTTCTCAAATATTTAAGAATATTGGATTTGGTTGGTCTTGTACGATTTTGTACTCTGTAGTTCCCAAATGTAATATTCTTCCTGGGTTCATCATCTCTGGAGTTAGGCAGCCTTCTCTAAACTGTACTAAATTATAAGTGTGGTTCTACCACTTACTGACTGTGAATTTTGGCAAGTTGCTCCATTTCTCTAAGGACGTTTCCATCTAAGTCAGGGTAATAAAAAAATTGTAAGTTTTAAATAAAAAATTTTACATATTTAGTGTATCACATATTTACTATGAAATATGTTTGCTATTAATATTATCAGTATCATCATCATTATTATTATTACTAGCTACTTGGTTTACCAAACTGGGGTCAAAATTAGTAAATTGGCTACAAGCCTTTACAATTTCATTATTTTTTGACTTTGCAGTGCTTTCATGTTCCTAATTATTCTGCCTTATTTTCACAGCCAGAAGGGATACTGTCTACAATCTCCATAAGTGCATTACAGCAAGACCAAAACAACCTAGAGAATGATTGTAAAATTTTGTGCTAGAGTATAATATAAGGGTGCATTTATTTTCTATTGCTGAACTACCACAAATTTAGGCACTTAACACAACAACCATTTATTATTTCACAGTCTCTGTAGATCAGAAGTCAAGGCACTCTGCTCATGATTTTAAGAACCAAAATCAAGATTTTGGACAGGCTGTAGTCAGATATGAAGTTCAGGGTTTCCTCCCAAGCTTTTTCAGATTACTGGTAGAATTCAGAACTCAGTTCATTGCTTAGAACTAAGGTCTCTGTTTTCTTGATGGCAGTGAGCAGGATGGCCAACAGGAAAATACAAGGCTGCCGTAAGGTGCCCTCCAGAGACTGTTCATTACATGGCTGATTACTTTCTTCCAGGCCAGCAGGAGTGTCTGCTGCTGCATCTTGTCTTTTTTAAAGATTTCATCCAGGATCATCTCTCTTTTGATAAACTCAAAGTCAACTGATTAGGAATCTTAATCACATTTGAAAATTCTCTTCTGTCCCATCACATCACATCACATCACATCGCCAAAGGAGTGATGTCCTTTCATATTCACAGTTTCTATCTGCACTCAGGGAAGAGGATTATACAGGCAGTGGGAATTTGGAGGCCATTTTAGAGTTCTGCCTACCAGAATTTTGCTCGAGTGACAAATGCATTAATGAAATAATTGATATTGCCTGGACACATTAATAATTTTTCCATGGAGACAAAATATCATGTGTAAGACATTGAAATAAATCCAGTTTAGGATTGCGGAGGGGATGACAATTCATGAGGGTGTACAGAGCAAACAAAAGTTTTAAATGAAAGTGGATGAAGATTGACAGAGGAGGCACAGAAATGAGCCTGGCTTGCCTGGAGAGAGGCTTAAGGGAAAGTGAAGGTCAAAAACAAGGTCAAGCCAGTCTACAGGAAGGTCTTTTGGCCCCACTAGAAAATATAAATTTTATAAATTTGTACAAAAGACATGTATTTGTGTTTCCTACATACTCTTAATCACAAAAAGGGAATATTTACAAATAAAAAATTTCATTAAAATATATAGGGAGAAACTAATTGAATGATTTGGCTTTTTTGTTTTTTCCTCTCCAAAATGAGGTAAAGACCTCAGGGGAGCATATGAGTTCAAAATATTTCATTTCTAATTAAATAATTTAAATATTTGTCAAACCTCAGAGGGTAAGAGAAAATAATTTTTAAGTTTAGAAATGTTACATGACGAGATAATACAGGTCAATTTAATTGCATATAA
The DNA here is from genome assembly GCF_027409185.1 of Cynocephalus volans. Classification (NCBI taxonomy): domain Eukaryota; kingdom Metazoa; phylum Chordata; class Mammalia; order Dermoptera; family Cynocephalidae; genus Cynocephalus; species Cynocephalus volans. The sequence continues at coordinate 55,258,705 of NC_084472.1, forward strand.
ATTAACATTCTGTGTGAAACTAAGTTCATGTTTGCTAAACATTTACAATAAATATGTACAAGAGATAGAAAGAAAGTTTACCATGAGCTTATCATACAGTAAATAAAAAGTAATGTTTTTCTAAAAAGAAGTTAGTGTAAAATAAAGGGGCAAAAATAGGGCATACTACTATTTTCTGAATGTTTATCATATAATAATGGGCCTGTTGTTTTATATTCCTTTTTTCATTAGCTCAGCTTTAATGTTTAGTTGATATTGATCTTAATTTTATAAATAAGGAAACTGATTTGAAGAGGTTAAGTGCCTCAGGTCAAAAGACCAGTAAGTGACCAGCAGAGCCCCTTCCCAGCTGGTAAGAGGAGACTGAAACCAGACCTGACTTCACAGCCTCCTCTTTCATTTTTCTGCCTGGCCCCACTTAAATTGATAGTTAAGAAAAAGATAGGTCAGCTATGCCTCACATATATGGGGCAAAAATGCTTAATCTCTTTATTGATAAAATAATTTTAAAGTGAGATAGTATTTTCATTTATCTAATTATAAATAACTTTTTTAATGTTAATTAGTATATTTCTCATTTTTGCTGATCCTCGAATCACAATAGATTTAACAACTTGCCTCATTTAATTGCCTTAGTTTATATTTCAAAAACACTAGAAGATGGTTAGGTATTAGAATTTCTAAAACCTAGCATCCTGTTTGGTATTATCTAATGTTCTTTAACCACCAAGGAATATGAGAACATTTTCCTTAAAAATTTTACAGATGTGATTCTTGGGTCGGTGCTGAAGGGAGTAGGATATAAGAGTTATTAGTTGTACAGTTATCCTAATGTTAAGGAGATTAAAAACTTCAGGTTTTGAGTAAAAATTCTTTATTTGGGAGGTGGTCCCAGGAAATGCTAGTAAGAGTAGGGAAATGATTCAAAGCGGAAGGAGTCAATAAAGATGGCATTTAAAACCAGCTACCCCTGGAGAATTCTGGAGGCAGAGTAAAACATTTGTGTGATGGTTAATTTTAGGTATCAACTTGACTAGATTGAGGAATACCTAGAAACATGGAAAAGCATTATTTCTGGGTGTGTCTGTGAAGGTGTTTCCAGAGATTAGCATGTGGGCCACTTGATTAGATGGAAAAGATCTGCTCTCAGTATGGGAGGCACAATCCAGTCTGCTGGAGGCCCAGAAAGAACAAAAACAGAGGAAAAGGTAAATCTCTTGCTTCATCCAATGGAGCAGGAATACACTCTTCTCTCACCAGGGATACACTCTTCTCTCATCAGCCTTTAGGTCCCAGGACTTGCACCAATGGCACCCCTGGAGTCTCAGGCATTGACCTCAAACTGAGAATTACAGCACTGGTTTCCCTGGTTCTGAGGCTTTTGAACTTGGACTGAGCCATGCTCCTGGTATCTGGTTTGCAGGTGGTCTGTTGTGGGACTTAGCGTCATGATCATGTAAGCCAATTCCCCTAATAAATTACCTCTCATATATCTATATACATAGCCTATTGGTTCTGTGTCTCTGGAGAACCCTGACTAATAAAATGTGCCTCTGTGTTATACTACTCCAGGGGCAAAGGAACTGGGGTATTTATCACAACTCCTATCTGTCATTGGCTGAAAGCTTCTTTTATAAAGTGTTAATTCTTTGATGCTTTGGAAAGCCTAGAAAAATGTTCGGCAAGCTCAGGACACTAGAGAGCATCCCCCCACAAGAAGATATGGACATTGACTATCCAGTGAGAAGTACACCAATAATATGTACACCAATAATAATGGGTATGGATGGGGTTCTGACCCACATTCTAACAATACGTCCTTACTATTTGGTTTTAGGTTGCTTCTGTATTATAACTAATTAAATTATGGTAGGTACAGAATGGCACATGAAACATTATGAACCCATGGTATTAATGATATTTATGAAGATTATGTATTAACATGAAATTATGCTTATTATATAAATATTTTAAGGGAGAATCCAAATTTATATCCATGTTATATATGTAATATATTTGCAACTACATTAAAATACATATAGGAAAGTCTAGGAAGAAAATATAGCAAAAGATTCATATTTTTGTCTTTGAGTATTGAGTTTTCTTCTACTTTTCAATACTATATTTCCTTAAATATGTGGGCATTCCTTTCATATTAAAAATGAAAAAAATTAAAATTTTAATTTCTAGGATTAGTTGAGAAACAAAGCATAAACAAACAGTTTTGAGAGACATGGTGATAATTTCCTTAGTGATAAGTTGTCTTCCACACACTGGTACATAACATTTATAGGTCTGAGTATAAACAGAGGCTCATGTACATTGCATCTAAATGTTTAAAAGCTATAAATCAAGCTTTACAAGTGGTTAAGTAAAATGTACTTGTTGATTGAATATTTATTAGTTCAAGATATTTCATGAAGTCAAAATGACATTAAAATGTCCTAATATTTGTTAATAAAAACAAAAATAAAAAATAACAGGGAAGAAAAGAGAAATTTTCACTGTATAGAAACTTTGTTGAACATTTATCTATCCACTGAAGAGCAGCAGGTAATATAAAAAAAAAACACTGTGGGATCTTATACAAAATCTTTGCCCACCTTCATCGGCATCTATATCCCTTGGAGCTATCCTGTTGCTAGTATAAAGTCCTTATTAGCATTTACTCTAAATGCCAGAGTAAGAGGTTAAGTAGGCTTTTTAAAACTGCAGTGTGATTTGTAATCCAACAATTTTCCCTAAGAAATTATATTTAAACCTACCTCAAAACAATGAAAAGAAAGCCCCATGATTTGCTTAGTTATTTATTTAAGGCAATCTATGTTTGTAACACATGAGCAAAATTTAGATTATATAAAATATAAGCAAAATTTACATTATATAAACACACACATACAGACATACACATACATGCGTACACATTATCTTTCTACTGTATGATTGGATCATATTTATAGTTATTTAGACAGGCATATTTTTAATATCCAAGTCCCAGAATTTATTCTGAGATAGATGCATCATTATTGCTGTGCTACTGACCTGTGGACTCTTTCAGCAGTTCATCCCTGTCAGACACAAGGGGGTCCCAATTCCACCAAGCTAATAAAAAGTCAGTCCTCTGCTCAACTCAACATGTGATGATCATCCTGTGTAAACTCGCATCTTCTCCCATCTGGATCGCAATGAAATTCGATAATTGTGTTACTCTTTTTTTGCATAGAGAAAGCCATTTCACAGCACCATCCAAAGGGAAGCAGCGCATTAACACTTTTGGATGCTGATCATTTGGCAGCATTTTTCTCCCAGGCTATGAGGCAAGTATCCTGGAGTTCCAGCCTGCTTATTATGGGTTTCCCAATTGCATCACATTGTTAGACACAAAGTTTCATATAAGACATTAGGTCAGAAATGTTTCTTTCTGTGCTTCAGTAGCTTTCTTTTTTCAAGACCATTCACATAAGTTGTTTCAAAGCAGCATTATGAAAAGAAAAAAAAAGTAAATGTATCGCAAACAGCATTTAATTTACTACAAGAGAATAATTGTTCAAAAATGATAATTATCTAAAACATGAAAACCTCCAGCAATCATTAAACTTATTTCAATCTTTTGATATTAAGTAGATGGACAGGATCTAAACAGCATTAGAAGTAATGAAAAACTTTCATAGTTGGCATAAAAATTTTTACTGTATCAATATTTCAAAATTTCACAATAGATTATAAAAATCAAAATAACAAATTATAAACACTTAACCTTGAAATACATGAAAAGAATTATTACATATCCATAATAATAGGAAGTAAAATGAGGGTCAGCCTACATAGTTTTCACACATCATTTGTTCTCTGGGCTTCATACCTCCTCAAAATCAGAATAAATGAAGTCAAGAACATGTGTGATCATTTCCAAGAATTGCTTTAGGATTTCCAATTTTCTTGTTGCTTTCATTTTAAGCATATAAAAATAACCTGCTCTAGTTCTTAAATTCTAAAGTTGTTCTCAACCATATCTAATCTACAGTGTTTGTAACAAAATGTCTAGTCTCTTTATCAAACATGCAAATGTTTATTTTAATTAATGTGGTGTTTCTAATTCAATTAAGAGTTCCCTATAAGGGTGAGCTGCTTTATGAAACAATTCTAATGCCTGCCCATTTCTTATTATTTTTTTATCTCAGTGTGTTCTACAAGGCAACTCTTAAAACCTGCAGTGCAATCATTCTGTAGGAAAGTTAAGTTGCATATGCTGCTTGGGTCACAATAGATCTTACTGTTTTGAGCATCACAAAATGCTTTGAGATTCTAATGAAATCCATGGGCATCTATGGATCATTTCCCTTGATTATGTACAATAAATGACAAAAATAATAATGTAATTTCAGTTGACCTGTGGCCTCTCAATTGAGTTTATGGACTTCAGTTGAACAACTATAGTTTATTTTTTTCCTCTATATTTGATAAATGGAAATTTGGAATAAGAAAACAGGAAAAACAAGTGAGCTGATGATAAGCTGGAAGGGTAACAATGACTTTATCTGCCTGCACCTCAGTTTCCTCTTTGGCAAAATAAGATGATTGAATGAGATGATCTTGGAACCCATTCCACTTCTGACATGCTATAATTGCATATAATAATAACGATGATGATAATTTCCTAGAACAACCATCATCAAACTGTGCTCTCAAACCATAGAAGTATTGGAAGGTGCTTAAGAGCCATCACATAGGAGTGAAGGTTGTTAATCGATAAAAGGGATTTAACTAATATCTGTGAACCTCAGCTTCTATAAAGTGAGGATAATAATTCCAATCTCTGTGAGGATTCAAGAAAATAACATGTATGAAGTTCCTAACATAGTCCCTGGCCCATGAAACTGAACTTCAACAAATTTTATTTCACCTTTTTCATGTACATAATATGTAACTGAAGCTATGTTTAATTCATCTTTTGAAAAGTACTGGTAAACTAGGTCTTTAGTACTGAGGATGGAAAAACTATACACATACACACACACATACACACACACACATATACGTATGATACAAATGCTGTTAAACTAGAGTTTCACTTCTCCAATGTGATGTTTAATTTGGTGGCTAGCTGTCCACGCATATCCCAACACTGAGGGACCAAGGAGATGAAGTATAAAGATTTTATATTATAGCTTCATATAAATGGTGCAGACTTGAATCTTGCAAATATAGCCATTGCCACTCCAGAACTTGCTTTGACATCGAGTCTTTAAAGACACGTCCAATTGCTGAAGTGGACATACAATTCCTTCCATGATTTGGCTTCTTCTACAGGAGGAATATGTCAACTACTGTAGAGCAAATTAATTTCTTGGGTAGAGAGTTCATATGAACAGCTTTGGGATAGCCCCTGCCTGTAATTAACCCAAGGAGGATAGTCCCAATTTGTCTCTTTCAATATTCTACTTGTTCTTGACACTGAATTCCAATTCATAGGTTTTCATCAAGAACTTGCTTAAGAGAAAAATGTTCTTCAAAGGTTTTAATCTAGAAAATGTATTCCTACATTCCATAAAAACCCGAATTTCATTATAGTTGAAAATCAGGACCCTGAAATACAAATTTATGTTAAAGTAGTTATATACTTTTGTCATTGGAGTGCATTGTTATTTCTATATTTCTTTGTATAACTCCAAAACCTAAGTTCTAATTCCTCTCTCGGGACTTTCTTTGAAGCCCTATAGTAGAAAACAGATTTGTTCAATGAATCTCAATAGACTAACAAGACATTTTACTAGGTCAACAAAAGAATATTTTTATGGCTTGCTTTTCAGAGAACTAATAAGGTTGGAACTTATTTTACCACTAAAGGTATATTTGTAATTAATAGCATATTCACAGATGCATACCCTCATTGACATTTGGGAATGCGTATCTAAGCAGATAGCTGCAATTGGCTTCCAAGTGCAAAATGGCCCCATAGAGAATTACTGAATTATAAACTTCACCTCCTCTGCTAAGATGAATTTTATGTAAACATTCTGGGCATTTCCCGAGGATGCCTGACCTGCAGGGAACCTGCCTGTCTAATTCTGATGTCCTACAAAACTACATAATTCATATCCTTTGCTTGTTCTAAAAATAGTGAGTAAAATTAGTTTTGCAAATCAATGTTTCCACTCATCAGTATGACAAAATAACTCGTTAAATAGCGTGCTTAATTTACATATCCAAGAGTCAACAAAAGCTTCATCTACTATTTATTTGATTATATCCTTTTAGGAGGAAAAAAAATGCAGTCCATTGGCCGGCTGCCACTTTCCAAAATATAGAAGGTAATTAGAACCATACTGTTGTCATGATTTTATAGCAAAATACAATCTGCTTTCAGAGAAAATATGCCATTATATTATTTGGTGCTCTTTTATTAATAACTATTATAATATTAATGCCTGTGGATAAAAATAATTTTAAAAAATGAGTAAATTAAAAATGGATTTCAAAATTAATATCTGTGATTAACTGAACAAAAATTTTAAAAATAAAAATATTATATGTATTTATATATGTAAATCCTTTACTTTTTTGTATACTGAGGGATAAAAATAAGTGTTTCTAAACACAATTAATACCATTGACATATCCTTAACTAATTTTTTTCAATTAATATGAAACCATACTAATTTAAAGAATTTTACTGATGCTGAATAATTGCACCATTATTAAAATGTTTTGGGAACGGCAACAAAAATATACCAAACTTATGAGAAAATATGAAAAACATAAAGGACTAAACATAGCTGTCCATTACTTCTGTATTTCTCTTACCACTTTTTTCATTTTTTAAATGACTTTCCTATTCATTTCCCCTAGTAAACAAAGCTGTATCAATGCGTTTAATTTTTTCAACCATCATATCATGTTCATTTGACTCAAATCTTTTGTGGATAGCAATTCTTCCTCAGTTATCTGGTTCTCAAAAGAAAAATGTTGCATGCCTTTAAAAATGCAATGGGACAATTTTTCCATAATAAACATATTTGCTAAAGAACTAGAACACTTCAAATCATTGACACCAGTGCATTCTTTCCTTGTGGAACTTGGGAAACAAGTTCATGAAAGACAATTTGCACTAGTAGCATGACCCTAGAATCAAGAATAATAATTTTTGGCATCAAAATAAAATAGCAACATAATATGGATTCTACCTAAAATTGAAAATATAAATTTAACTACATTTAAAAATTACATTTAAAATCAATAAATACTTTTTTTAACACAGATTTTTATTTTATTTATTTTTTATTTTATTTTATTTATTTTTTTTTTAAATTTTATTTTGTCGATATACATTGTGGCTGATTATTATTGCCCATCACCAAAACCCCCCTCCCTACTCCCTCCCCCCCTCCCCCCAACAATGTCCCCTCTGTTTGTTTGTCGTGTCAACTTCAAGTAATTGTGGTTGTTATATCTTCCTCCGCCCCCCCCCCCACGTTTTTTTTTTTTTGGTGTGTGTGTGTGTGAATTTATATATTAATTTCTAGCTCCTAAATGCTGGCGAGGTTGCAGAGAAAAAGGAACTCTCACACATTGTTGGTGGGACTGCAAAATGGTGCAGCCTCTATGGAAAATGGTATGGAGGTTCCTCAAATAAATACTTGTTAAATAAATGCATTGATCCCAGTCTATTGAGCTTCAGATACTGTGCTGCGAACTAAAAAGCCAGTGACAAATAAAACTAGAATGGTCACTTCCTTTAAAGAGCTGACATTTTAACAAGAAAAAGAAAAGAAAATTTATGAATACTAAAAATTCGTGAATTGCTTACTGCGAGGGGAACACGACACTTTGAAAGCAGCAAGTAGAGTGAGCTGGACTTTTCGAGAGATTCTTTGGATTTTCTCTGAGGATATTAAATATAAGCTGAAATCTGATGGATGGGTAGGCATCTAAGAAAGACACTTATTTCATTATTATTTTCCTTGGTTTAGTTGATTTAAAAAATGTTTTACATTAAAATTTTGCATTATTTATGTTTCGGTTAAATTACCATTTAGCCTACTTAATGATATGAATGGCTTAGTATGCTTTTGAATTATTTGAATGCATTAAAAAAAATAAGAGTGTATTTAATATCTGGTTTGATATTCTTTCTAAATAGAATGTGTATTTCATGAAGTTCTCATTTATTACAAGTATTTGAAGAAAAAGGAAAGGGAATCAAAACACTTAAAAAGTAATTATTCTACAGTGAGCCTATCCTAGGAGCTATAGGATAAAATAGCAAAATGACAAATATTATTTTTATAAATATATATGCTTAACATAGTTTATATGTATTTTTGTATGTTATAAATGATAAATTACATATTATAAATTTATGATATATAATACAAATATTATTTCTAGTTTACAGGCATAAAAATATTAAATAACTTTTTATAATGCACAGGCTCAAGGAAGTAAGAAACAATTACCCATTTCTGCTTGAAAGTCAGCAACGTGTGTGGGATTTTCACTATTCTGTATTAAGTTTGATAAGAAATTACAAATGAGTTACAGATCTATTGTTCCATACATTATTCTACTTATTATGATTGCCCTCATACTACAAATATTTGATTTATTTTATCAACAGTTAGAAAGTGCCTACTATGTGCTTGACCTTGAACACACAAAGTAATCAATCAAAGCCCCAACATCCCGCAGGAGTACACAATTTAGGGACGGAGTCAGACATATAATGACTATTTACACAGTTCAGATATGAGCTAAAATTGTTGTATTTACAGTCTCATTTGATATTGAAAAAATAAGGTAAACAGGAAAGGTATGTTATCACTTTAATTTTGAAAGGAAAAGTTATATGACCTTCGTACCATCATGCATTTAGTAAGTTATAGAATTGGACTAGGTGACCACAGCTTACAGAAAATGACAAAGCTAAAGAAAAAGCACTTTAAATTAGGTCCCCAAATCAGAATAAACTATAGCATTTTTACTTAAAAATTCTATCAAGATAATGACCCTAATGTAGCATCTCCCAATTCCCCACTAAAGAAACAATTAAGAAAGGGAAAAGACGTGAACATTAGTCTTCGAGTGGCAATTAGCTATCACCAACATCGGTTATTCCAGGTATTTTGTTTTTCCATATGAATGTTAGGATTGTTTTTCCTATTTCTGTGAAGAATGTCATTGGTATTTTGATGGGGATTGTACTGAATATGTAGATCACTTTGGGTAGTATGGACATTTTCACAATGTTGATTCTTCCAATCCAAGAGCATGGAATATCTTTCCACCTTTTGTGTCTTCTTTAATTTCTTTCAGTAGTGATTTGTAATTCTCACTGTAGAAATCTTTCACCTCTTTGGTTAAATTGATTCCTAGGTATTTCATCTCTACAAAAACAATTAAATAGGAGATAATATTCCTGTCCAGCAGTTTAAGAAAGTATATGCTTGTTAGTCTAATTTATAAATTAGACTGTTTATAAATAGTCTAGGTCTGCCATTTACAAATGAAAATTAGAGCACATGCATGACCATCCTTCCTTCTTTATAAAATGCTTGCCCAATTCTAGCAACACTGAAGTGGACGTGAGCAGGGACAATGGGAATTTACACACGCTGATTGAATCTCAACAGATTGCTTCATACCCTAGAATAAGTAAACATATAAAAAATACCCTTGTGTTCTGTTTCTGCTTAGGATGCAGAAAGCTTCACGAGAATATCACTTCCAAACAAATACTGAAAGAAAATCCCAAATGATCTGCAACATCATAACTTTTTATTGAGCCCATGAGAGAGAGCTAAAGTCACAAGTCAACCAATAAAACTGAATTCCGGAGAGGGACAATCCCCTCCAGTGAGCGATGGGACACAGGAACTGTTTTTGTTTGTTTGTTTCTTTTTTGCTTTAGACAGAGAATAGAAGACAGATGTAGATGCCACAGAAACAAGAAAAAAATTTGGCTAAAATTGTAACACGTTATGGAAGAACAAATGTGGGCTAGTAAGTCAGGTTAGAATAGCAAGTATCCCTAGACCCAAGGGGGGATTTATATTCACTTACAATTTCTTTTGTATGGGACTCCTATAGGTGTTCATGAAAAAGTAGCAGTATGGTGGGAGACCAAAGAGACCTCCTTTGGTGGCACAAGCATGAAGAGGTGATCATCTGCTGCTGGGGCACAGACACAAAGCCCCGACAAATTTCCTTGATCCTACTCTGCTATGAAGCAAAAGCCTTAAAACCTCATCAGCAGCAATCACTCAAACCCCAGTGCCCAGTAAAAAAATGAAAAAATTAACCAATTCTGGGAAAGGAATAGAAGCAAACCCCCCTCTGTCTTTGTATGAGAAGCAAGCAAGCAAGCAGACAAACAAACAAAACAAATCTCTCTTATATTCAGGACATAGGCAAGATTAATTGTGTCTGGAAAGGAGGTAGATGCAATAACCTTCTGTACCTGTGAGGACAGGAAATCATAGTTGGCTCAGAATTCTGCACCAATATTAAGCAGGGGACAGCTACCACTAGAAGAGAAATAGGAGGCACTTTTCTGTCCAGGAAAAATCATAGATACATGTGTCACATTGCTAATAAAGTCCCATCCCCAAGAGCCAGGTACACAGGGCCTGTCTAAGGTGGAGGGTGAGCAGCACAGTAGACAGCCCAATCTGCCTCTGCAACAAACCTAGTTCTAAGTAAAATAGAAGCAGTCTACCACTGGGGAAGATAGAAGAGCATGCAGAGAGAACCTCATCTGTAGCACAGGTGTGTGAGGACTGCTGAAAGGTGGGTGGAACAGGAAAACTGAGAAAACCCTTGAGTATCTCAACTCCTCCTCCCACAGAAGAGCCAGCTGCTGGCGCCATCTGAAGATCGTGGTGCACTGATCATGACAGTAGCAGCAAGGAAACCCAAACCCAAACTTTGGTTTCTATTTTTCTATAGAATTGCATCTCTGTAATATATTTCTGGCTTTTAATGTCTGTCATTTATGTTTGGTTTTCCACAGTTTGTCTATGATATACCAAGGTGTTTTTCTTTTCTCTGTAATTCTTAGAATTTTCTGAGATTTCTCATATTTGTGGGTCAATGTTTTCCTTCAATTTTAGAAAGTCCTCAACCATTTTCTCTTCAAATATATATTTTTCTGCATACCGTATTTTCTCCTTTTTTACTTGTGGGAAGCCAATCACAAGAATATTAGACTGAAAAGTATTGTAGGACAGATACCAGATACTCTTTTCTGTGTTTTTAAACTTTTGTACTTGGTGTTTCAGTTTGGATTGACCAATATTCAATTATACTGATCGAAAGTTTGTTTGTCCAACCAGATTAATTTTTCCTAGTTGATATTGTATTTGTCATTTCTAGTATTTCTCAATGGTTCCTCTTTAGAGTTGCCACATTTATTCTGGAATGACCATCTCTTCATGCATATAATTCGCTTCATCCAATGGATCTTTTGGCATTATTTTTTTTTTATCGTAGTTGTTTGAAATCACTGTCTTATAATTTCAACAATTAAGACATCTCTGGGTCTGCTTCTGTAAACTATTCCCTGTGTTGTATGTATGTCACATTTTAAAATTTCATGTGTGTATTTTTTTATAATTTGAGATTATATGCTAGAGTTTTTATACCAAAATATAGATATTAAATGATATTTACTTCCTGTACATCAGTTCTTTTGTTGAGCTATGGGAGTTGGGGAAAGAGTTAATTTGATCTGCAGTTTATCTGGGTCTGGGCTTTGTTGTCTATTTAGTGTGGTTCAGTTTACCTCTAACTTCACATATTTTGAGAGTTGGATCAAGACTCCTATTAGCAAGGCACGGGGTCTCAGAACTGGTGGAATCCAGAAATCTGCCTGTGCTTCATAGCTGAGCTACCTTAGTTTGTTTTTCCTTTGCTATTATTTTTTCTAGTTTCTTAGGGTAGAATCTGATGTTAATTTGAGACCTCTATTTTTTTCTAAAATAGGTGTTCAGTGCTCACAAATAATGAGAAATAAAAGTTAAAACAACATGACACCATTTGTGCCTATTTTGTACCTATTATCTTCTTTTATGTTCCTCTGTATTGGTCAGTTTATAGCAAAAACAGCACTCACCCACTGCTGCTATACATTCCTACAGCCTGTCACATAGAAAATTGGGCAATGTAATTCAAATCTCATAGAAATGAAGACTTTCTGACCTAGTAGTTCCACTCTAAGAATTTTTTTCTGAGGAAATAATTACACAGATGCCTAAAGATATATATAAAAGAATATTTACTAAGTATTGTTTATAAGAGTAAAAACTGGAAACAAATATCCTTAAAAAGAGGGAGAGGGAGATTGTTTTCATAAATTTTGATACATTTTTAATGGAATATCACACAAAAAGGAAAAGCAATGATGCAGGTGAGTATTCATTGATGTTTGATGGTGTTATTATATGCTGCTAGTTAAAAAAATAGCCAGTTACAAAGCAGCGTATGTAATAATCCCATCCTCATGTGTGTACAAAACATGAGAATAACATCAAAATCTTAAGAATAGTTTTATCATGGTAGTTTTATGATTTTTTCTTAATAATTATCCATGTTTTAGTTATTTTCAATAAACTATGTTACTTTTATAATTGAAATGATAATTTAAATACAATATGAAAGTAGCACACACATAGTACTCTGGAAAGAAAGTTTTTGTTCCTTCATTCATCATTCTATCTCTTGAGCTTTCTGTTTTAGTTTGAATAGTTTCTTTTCACTAGATATTTGTAATTATAAGCATTTACTAGAAAGTGTCATTCAGTTATTATTGCATGGTGATACCTAAGCTTTTCTCTACCTTCCACCATCAAATGAAGCTACCATCTCTCAGACCTGCAATCCCATTCTATGACTCTGCTTGGGAGTTGGTTTACTTTGTATGATTATGCTGAAGATCCACTTCCTTTTGAAAAGCATTTAGAATTAGAACCGTTAGTTTTTCTAATCAAGCTGTGAGGCTGAGTTGTGAGTGGTGTACAGTAAAAATTAGCCAAATCAAGAAGTCAGCATCACCACAAACAAGCTTCCTAACAAATCTGTTTTGCTCTTTCTTCACCTGACCAGGCCTAAACAAAAGCTAGAAATGACCAAGGTGATATTGGTATTTAAAGGAATTAAGTTGCAGATAAATACACACACACACACACATATATATATATATCATCTAGAATACAGATAAATATAATTTAATGAGTTAAACATAAAAAATGCACAAAGAAAACAAAAACAAGCTTGAAAACTAATAGAAGAAAATGTAGGCATATAAACCTTCTCAAAAAAAGGTACTTGACATATAAAATAAGTAAAAACATAAAAAAAAATCTGACCTTATTTAAAAAACCAAAAAACCACAAAAACCTTTGGATTGAGGCTCACCATAACCAAACTTAAAAGCAACTAATGAATGGGAAAAAAATATTTCAATGTGTAAGATAAAGTTTTACCTTCTTAACATAAATACTTTACAAAACAGAAACTAAGACACTGCAAAAAGAAAATGATAACAGACATGTATGAATAATACATTGCAATTAAGACAAATGATAAAAAATAACAACAATTGGGTAAGTTAGTAATCTAGTAAATGAAAAAGACAGCATCTAAGTGATAGATTTTTACACCTTTTAAATTGGTAGTAAAAATTCGTCAGCCAATGTTGTCAAATTTGTAGAGAAAGATATATTATCATATACTGTTTGTTGTTCTATAAATTGTTAAACATTCAAAATGTAATATAGAAATATAGATCACAAGCCTTATTAATAATTTTTTTGAGAATTTATTCAAGTAACGCAAACAGGAATCATCAGAAATTTTGTGTGCAAATATGATGTCCACAAATAATTCATTATAATTGTAAAAAATTAGGAATAAACTTGTTGTACAACAGTTGGGGGATAAATATATTTGATACATGAGAGAAAACAATGTATTTATTAAATTATGTTTTTAAAGAATATTTTAAGGAATACATAGTAAAATGGTAACATGACTGAAATATAACGTTACATTATAAAGGTGTCAAATTATAACATTTTTGTAGCTTCAATATGATAAAAATAAAAGATAAAATATATGCATAAGAACAATCACTCTGAACATTAAACATATTATGATTTGACTGTTAATATTGTAGACAATTTTTATTGTCTTCTATAAATCTTAATTCTCTATTTTTTAAAGTAAGGATATATCGTTATAAGCATCTTTTAAAAGAATTTAATTGAAATATAAGGTACACAAGTCACAAATGAAAAGATCAATTATTTTTTACATTGTGAATACACCATGTGAAGTGCACTCAAAGCAAAAAACAAGATCACTAGCATCACACAAGCCCCTTCCAACTTCCTGCGTATTACCAGGAGAGCCACTATCCTGTTTTATGAAACCATGGACTAGCATATCAGACCTTGACTATAAAGTATGTATTCTTTTATGTCTGTCTTATTTTGTCATATTTTTTGTCGCTGAGATTTATTTAAGTAGTTGTGTGCTTTTGTGGTTCATTCATTCTCATTGCTCTGTAGTTTCGTTGTATACATATGCCATATATTCTTCCATTCTACTGTTGATTGACATTTTTGAATATTTTCCATTTGGGGGATATAATGGATAATGTTGCTATAAATATTCTTTTGTTTCTTTTGGGTGAATAAAATTAGGTATATCTGTTGGCTATATGCCTAAGTGTTTAATTGATGGGTCATAAATTTTGCAAATATTCAGTTTAAGTAGATAATCCCCAACAGTTTTACAAAGCAGTTACACCAACCTATTCTCCCGCTGTGAGAGTGAGGATTGCTTCACAATCTTACTAACACTTTCTATTGTTTATATTTTTTGTATTACCCTTTCTTGTAAGAGTTTGGTGGTACAGCATTGTAATTTTAATTTGCATTTACCAGATGACTGATGAAGAGTACTGTATTAGTCTGCCTAAGCTGCCATAACAAAATATGACAGACTGGGTGTCTTAAACAACAGAAATTTATTTTCTCACTGTTTTGGAAGCTGTAAGTTCAAGATCAAGGTGTTGGCAGATTTGGTTTCATTAGAAGCCTTAGCTTGCAGACAGCCATCTTCTTTCTGTGTTCTTACCTGGCCTTTTCTCTGTGCATGCACAGGCCTAGTGTCTCTTCCTCTTTTTTTAAGAACACCAGTCCTATTGAATTACAGCCCCACACTATGACCTCATTTAACTTTAATTACCTCCTGAAAGGCCCTGTCTCCAAATATATCCACAGTAAGGTTTCAACATATGGACTTTATGGGACACAGTTCAGTCTTGAACAACTACTTTTTTATATATTTTACTGGCTGTTAGATATCTTTCTTTGGAAGTGGTACTTCAAGTGTTTTGACATTTTTCTACTGGGTTTTTTGTTTTTCTCTTATTGATTCTTTATGTATTATGCATATTTGTCCTTTTTAAAATGTGTTATAAATATCTTCGCCTTGTCTGTGGCTTGCCTTTTCAATACTGAATGTCATGTTTCAATAAACAAATATTTTTAATTATGATGTAGTCAAATTTATAAACAGTCTTCTTAACATTTGTTTTCTGTTTAAGAAATATTTGCTTATTAATTGAATGACAATTTTCTTCTAAAAGCTTTATTGTTTTACCTTCCACATTTACATCTGTATTTCACTTAAAATTGATTTATATATAAAATTTGAGAAATAGATAGAGGATAATATTTTCTATGTGCATATTCAACTGATTTAATAACATTTATTGACAAGACTATTAGCTTTTTTTTTTTTTTTTTTATTTCTCTGCAGTGTTATCTTCGGCAAAAATCAGATGACCCTATATGTTTGGGTCTGTTTCTGGACTCTAATCCTTTTGCTCCTAAGATCTATGAGGGTAATTCAAAAAGTTTGTACAAAATAGAATGAAAAGGTTATAAGAATACTTCCATGAACTTTTTAAAGTACCCTTGTATTTGTCTACCTGTTTCAATAAATGAAAGTTTAAAAATGCATAAATAGAATGATGTACTCAAATTTTTTTCATATATTTCCATTTTCTGCCATTATCCAATTATGCATTTCAACAAGCTAGTTTACAATCAATGTTTTTATATTTGTCCTGCCAGAAATTTGCTCAGCTCACGCACATTAGCTACGATATTCATCATCTTCTGGCTGAAACTTTTATGTGTATATTTTCTTTAGAACTACTATAGTGATCTACTTTAAACAGTAGTGGTAAAAATGTGTGACTTTACAGTTGATGTAAGAAAAAGTAGTATTATAAATAACAAAGGTTTGTTTTGAATGAGAGTAAACAATCTTTATCCTCTTCCGAAGAAGCAGGATACTGGGAACATAGCATACTGGGAAATTGACTCTTCCTGTTTGATTTCTTCATAGCTTTGACATCAGAACATTTTATACCATTGCTGGAAAATAAAGTGCAATTCATTTATTTCTTGTTACCCTCAGTTTCCTCTACAGAATCACTCAAATTTTAATAAATGTTTTAGAAAAATTTAGGAAAATGAATACTGAAAACATAAATAGTGGTTATAATATGTTTTGATATGAATATTCTTCCAAAGAATACCATCATTTATTCTAAAATTTGGATTCAGGATGGAATTGACTATTTACTCAGAGATTGTTTATTGAAACATGGCCTCTCTACATACACTTATACCTGCATATGTACAGTATAGAATATACATGCTTGTAGTTATGGTTATTGTGTATAAGCTGATCTTCAACACCACTCTCAGGTTCGATAATTCACTTGAAGGACTCCCAGATTTCAGAAAAACTGTTATACTTATGGTTACAGTTTATTACATCAAAAAGACACACTTTAACATCAGCACATAGGGGCAATGTCTAGCAGGGACAAGGTGCAGTGATTCCAGTTGTATTCTCCCAGTGAAGTCACGTAGAGAGTGCTTATTTCCCAGCAATACTGTGTGACATGATGCACGTTGGTTGGAATACAGCCAACTGGGGAAGCTCACCTGATCTTTACTGTCCACAGATTTTTTATTGGGGGTTGATCATATAGATATGACTGACTGCCCACCAGCTGACCATAGTCCACCTTCTTCAGAGGTTGAGCTGAAACCATGCAGCCCAGGTCTCCAACCAGAAATCACATTGTTAGCATAGATTATCCACATGACCCAAGACCCCCTGATGAACAAAGTCTCTCCTCTCAGTCAGGACATTCCATGAGCTTAGAGGTTACCTCCCAGGATCTGAGTCAAAAGACCAAACCTTTCTTTGGGCTGGGTTAATCCTTTTCTATCTAGGCATTTGTTCAGTTAGGTTGCACCAAGTGTGCAGCACATAAACATACATATTTATGTCTCCATCTTTTTGTACATGCTGATTCAGTGACATATAATAAACCAAAGTAAATCCATCACAGAAATAGTGGGTTGACACAATGACTTCCCAAGTTTTGGAATCATTTCCTGGCTAATTCCCTTTTTCTTTTTTAAAATTTTTCTGCAGTGGTTTCAAGTTTTCAATGAATAAAATCAAAACAGTACATTGGTAATCAATATTTACAGGAAATTTTGTAGTACAAATAACAATAAATGATGCTTAGAATTCATTTAGACATAAATTTCCTATCTGAAGAGTCAGGCAAGGATATTAATTCTTTACTGCTTTTTCCATTTGCATTCACATTGTTATTCATGGCAATTAGAAAAGAATGCATTTTAAATATATACAAATCATAGAAAAGATATTAAAATCTTTTATATTGGGTGTCATTACCACTTATATTCACTAATTCAGTTATACACAAAATTAATGGGAATGACTTTGGAATTTGGTATCTCATTTATCAGTCATAAAGCACATTTTCTCAACTGTGAGCACTTTTCTATTATCTGCATTTTACTTTGTGTACTTCCATCTGTAAAAAGAAATTTTAAAATAACAAATAAACAGACAAAAGTCTGTATCAACAATCAGGGGTGTTGTTAGGATATTTAACAAAACCATTTCAAAATTGGTTTTCTTCTAAATATACTGACCTATTTATGCATGTTAATATATAATGTCTTATTTGGATATAGTATCATTCACAACCCATGAACAAATTTTAGTATATAATTTGGCTAAATAAGAATTGTCAAGTCATTTTTTTTTATTCCTAAGAGGAGCAATTTCTTCACTTAATGAAAATAAACGCTTAATACAAATTACTTCCTATACTAGATAATAAACTAATCTAAAGGGCAACAAGTTATGTCCAGCTGAAAAGGTTAGGGAGTGAAAGAAGAGTCAATCAAAGGCAAAATTTGGATTTGGACTGATAGGATTTTGGAACAAAATAGACTTTTTGTGTATCCAGAACTGGAGATAGAGGGAAAAGATTATCTTTAGAATGCTAAAGATATCTATTCTAGATATTTATAATATTTATAATATCTATTCTAGATATTTATAATATTTATAATATCTATAATATCTATTCTAGATATTTAGAATATCTAATCAGGGTTTATCTGACTAGAGGCTGAAACCAATATACATGTTAATTTGAGCTAGGTTCTAAGCTGATTCAACCTTTTATTATTTAATTTGTAAAGATTCTACATCTTGCCTGTCTTTGTAAGAACAGCTTTCATGCCTTAAGTCCCGGCAATATGAACACAGAACTACCAGGTATTTAAATGTGTTACTACTGAAGCAAGAATTTCCCTTAGCTGAATAGTCTGGAGAAATGGCATTTTGGAAAATAAACTCCATTATCAAAATATTGCAAAATTTTAAAATTCTTTTATTTTTAACAACAACAGATACTCTAGTTAATGCAAGATTGGTTGGATATAAGTCTTAGGTACAGGGATAAGAAGGTTGCTTCCACAGCATTTAAAAGTACAAAATTTGGTACTCATCATTATAGTAACACAAATTACAGTTCTCCTTAAATGATGTACTAAGTTACCTTCTTTACCAAAACACGGATTTCTGCATACTGCTTGCATAAAATAAGCCATAAATCATCTAGCATTTGTAAGGGTTTTTGCTGTTTCAGAATTCTCGTTGTAGTGGTACTTAGTGATATTGATTTTGAATTACATTTATTATATTCCTGTCTGCAGCGGGTGATGTTCTTGGTAACACAAAAAGGAATCAGTTAATGAGTCTGAGTCCTCTGGTAGGTAGTGGTCTAGATCAATAATTCTAACATTAATGGATGTGGAAAGGATTACCTAAACATGAGCAAAAATATAAAACACTATTAAAACCTCATTAATTTAGTTATACCCTTGAAATGTATCTTTATTTGAATTGGTGTTTACTTTTGATGAATATATTCTTCTTCACAGAGCTAGTGTATAAACTAAATACTTGAGTGAATATTATATTTGCAAGCCCTTTAGGCACACTAATTTATGTGAGAGGTGCTCTTAACAATAGTTAACCCACATTACTTTTTTTAAATGATAAATTGTAACTCCTTTTATTCTGTTCTAAGAATGCTCAGATTTCCCAGATATTAAAATAACTATCCCTAATTTTATGATATCCCCTTGAAAATATCTTATCTCAATCCTCTTTACATGGAAAAAATGTTTTGAACTTTAGTTCTGCTATTGATTCTACAAGAACTTATGAATAGTTATTTGGGAGCTTGTCCAAGGAGGAAGAATTGTGGAAGCTGGGAGAGTGAGACAAAAAGGAAAGGTCAACAAAAGGAAAAATTACCCATGGGAGCTTTGTTCTTATAGCACCTCCTAAGAAGTAAGCAGGCTACTTCACTAAATTATTTATCCAAACTGAAGGAGATAAGATAGTTATCTAATCCTTCCCATGTCTCATTGTTCGAGTTTTTCCCTGGGGTCATTGCTCCCCTTGTACATCTCAGCAGTACATGAATGTAACCTGAATAAAATCCTTCCCAGTTCTTCAGTGAAGGAGGATTTTTAAGGCAAAAACTGAAGATATGCAGTACACAATCCAGGCTGGAGACTGTCACACTCTCAGCACACAAGGAAATGAAACCCACCTAGACCCATCCATTGTATCCACAACTGAAATCTGAGATTAAGTCAAGGAGATGTACCTAGGCTGAAAGTGTTGCTGTTCTAGTTCAATCATTAGATTGTAGTCCAATCTCAGATTCTTCCATGCTTTACTATTAACCAGACTTCATGGTGGTGGCAACCATGAAGCCATACACAATCTTTACAAGAGACTTAATACAGGAGAATTAGTGCAATAAGCTATAGTCTCCATTGCTACAGCTAATTCCAAGATCATAATAGGTTTGCATCCTCTTCCTCCACTACCACCCATTCTAGATTTCCCTCACCTTCAACCAGCACTTAAAACTGTCCAATAAACAAGAATACTAGAAATAAGAAGAAATGGGAAAATGTAATGCAACCTCAAGAGAAAATGCAGGTGATAAAAACTACCCTGGAGATTACCAGCATGTTAAAATTAACAGACAAGGACTTTAACAATGTAATTATAAACGTATTCAAGGTCTTAAAGAAGAAAGTGTTCATAATAAATGAACATAAAGGAAATTGTGTCAGGGGAATTAAAACTGTAAAAACAAAAAATTCTAGAACATGAAAGTATAATATCTGGGTGGACTGAGGATCAGATTGAAGACAAAAACCAACAATAATAAAAATCACCTTTATTGAAAAACAGATAGAAAAAAATAAAATAAAATGAACAGAAGCTGAGTGACCTGTGATATAGTATCAAGTAATAAAATGTATATGTAACTAAAGTCTCAGGGAAGAGAAAAGAGCACATGGAACAGAAAATATATTGAAAGAAGTAATGCTGCCAAATTTCCCAAACTTTAAAAATAACATTAAGCTAACGATCCAACAAGTTCAGCAAATCCCATATATTAAAAGCTTCACTTTCACTGCTGTTATTTTTTCATTGAGCAGTCAACGATATCTTCAAGGTATTTAAATAATAATTTTAAAATTATATTTACCAGTATAGTTACCATTTTGATCTCTATTTTTTTGCATAGATCTAGATTTCCATTCAGTGTCTCTTTCTTCTTTCTAAAAAACTTTTAAATTTTTCTAATGTAAGTCTTATGGTGCTAAAGTCTTTCAGCTTTTTTATATATTAAAAGTCTTTATTCCAACTTTATTTTTGAAAAGTATCTTTCCTGACTGTAGAATTCTAGGGTGACTGTTTTTCTCCTTTAGAACTTTATAGGTGGCACGCCACTGTCTCCTGAATTCCACTGTTTGCCACCAGAAGTCTGCTTTCATTCTGATCTTTGTTTCCCTGTATATATGAGTCACTTCTTAAAATTTTGTTTCTATCCATGGTTTGGTATGCTTTCCTGATGTTCCTTGTGCTTAGGAATATCAAGCTTCTTGGTTATGTGGATTTGTCACTTTTATCAAATTTTTAAAAATTAGCTATAATCTCTCCAAGTATATCTTCTCCCTTCCTTTCAGTCTTCCAATTTCATATAAATCAGACCACTTGGAGTTATCTTATAGTTCATTCATCCTCTTAGTATAGCCACCAGGCCTTCTTCGTATTCTCTATTCAATCTTTTCAATTGAAGATGGCTGTCCTGTTTTTTTCTGCAACTCCCTTCCCTGAGTCTAAGCCTGGAAACTTTCTACAGTCAGAATGCTTTAGCAATCATAGGGCTCGCCTTGTTTGATTCCCTTCTCACAGTAATCACTGTCCTTTGCTGCCCAAAGTTTACTATGTTGAAATACCATTGTTTCAATACTTTGTCTTGTTTTTAGTTTTCTCATATGAAATGGTATGTACGTTTTCTGTTATTTCATCTTAGAAGGAGAATTTCTCGTCAGTGCTTTGAATTTTAGCCTTTCTAGTGGTGTGAAATTGAATCTCATAATTTTAATATTCATTTTCTTGATAACTCATAGTGTTTAACACTCCCTATTGGTCATTTCTATATTATCATTTTCTGAGATGTCTATTCTTGTCCTGTGTTATTTTTAAGGATAGCTTCTAGATGAGAGTAGAGTGCACATATATATTACAGTTGACTTAAAGTTCATATTTTACTACTCTCCAAAAAGGTATGCACCTTTGCAACAGAATAATTTTATTTATTCTCACATTGTTAATCCTAATGTCACATGTTTATACATTATAGCCCCCAAAATAGTGATATACTTTTGACATAAAAATATAGTTGTCTTTTAAAGAGTTTAAAGAAGAAAAATAGTGTATTTACTCAAATATTCAACATTTTTGGTGCTTTTAATTCTTTTTTGCATATATAAGTTTATCTCACGTGCTATTTCCTTTCATTCTAAAAAATCTCCATTTTGCATTTTTTGTAATGCAATTCTGTGATGAATTCTCTCAGCTTTTAGTTATTTAAAAATGTCTTTAATTTACCTTCATATTTGAAAGATGTGTTCATTATATTACAATTATAGTTTGACTTTTTTCTTTTACTACTCAATCCAAAAGATAGTAGTAGAAAAAAAAAGCATAAAAAAGGGACAGATATAAAATAAATAGCAAGATGGCATATTTAAACTTGACCATAATAATAATCATATTAAGTGTAAACATCTTAACACCTCAATTTAAAAGTTAGAGATTTCCAGATTGGATAAAAAGACACATCTTTAGAAAACCCACGTTAGTACTTTGGTAGACTAAAGGTAAAATGATGGGAAAAGATAAACCATGCTAACATTAATCAAAAGAAACCTAGAGTAACTACATAAATATCAGCCAAAGTAAATTTTACACTACAATTATTAAAAGGAATAAAGAGGATCATTTCATAATGATAAAGAGGTAAATTTATCAAGTGAGTATAACAATGATAAACATTTATACATCTAATAAGTTACAGAAGGCAAGAAGGAACAACTGATAGCGAATACAGTAGTCCTCTTTGAACAATTGGTAGTACAATTAGACAGAAAGTCAACTATTATACAGAGGCTTTGAACAGCATTGGTGACCAACATCTCTTAACCGACAATTATAGAACACTCTGCCCAATGACAGTAGAATGCACGTTATTTTCAAATGCACATAAAATGTTTACAAAGATTGATCATTTATTGGGTATAAAACAAGACTCAATATACTTAATTTGGTTCAAATAATACAAAGCATGTTCTCTGATCAAATGGAATTGTTGAAAGTCTGTTATATAAAAATATATAAAAACTGATAGAATATTTGGAAGCTAACTAGCACACTTCAAGTAATCCATGGTTCAAGAAGAGATCAAAAAAGAAATTTGAAGCTTTTAAATTGGAAGAAAATGATAACAATACATATTAAAATTTGTGATATGCTACTATTCAGAGAGGAATTCAAAGCACAGAATGCTTATGTTCAAGAGAAGAAAGGTCTCAAATTAGTAATCTCCGCTTGTACCTTAAGGTAATAGAGAAAACATAGAGAAAAGAAAATATACATCAAGTAGAATAAAGGAAACAATAAGCATTAAAAAAGAAATTAGTAAGATAGAAAACATAAAAAGCAGCTGATAAAAACAATAAAATAACAAGTTAGTTCATTGAAAATATCATTACAAGTGATAAAATCTAGTCAGGCCAGTCAAGGGAAAAAATATGAGAGAAAACGCAAATCAGCAATATTGGGGTTGAGAGAGGTGATATCAGTATAAATTTTACAGGTACCAAAAGGACAGTAAGGGAATATTATAAACAACTTTATATTAAATTAGGCATAATGTGCAGATTTCTTGAAATGCATGAAGTACTAAAATATATTTTAAAAGAAATACAGAGAACACATTCATGATGGCAAAAGAAGGATCCACAGAATTTTGCTCTTCCATGAAAGTAATGAGAACACTGGGGGAAATTGTCAAAATAAACTTTTTTAAAACTCTGAAAATCAACCAGAGGCTTGCAACAATTTTACGAGCGTATATTAAGAAAATTGTTGAATTAATTGAATAATTATAAAGCTGATTAACAGAAAATAAGAACATCTATTAGAAATATTTTTTCTTCATGCTTATTAGTACGAGTACTAAATAGAATTTCAATGTAATTTAATTCAGCATGTAATTTATACTACAGAAAAGATCCTGAGCTAAGTGCTCAGACTAAAAATGATTACTAAATAATAAACAAGAGACTGTATGTTCCAACAGACCACACCGTCTCTTTTGTAACCAAAATCTAACTATATATTAAAAATAATGGCTGAAGGACTAGCTAGAAGAAGTATAAACTTTTTTTTGTAGTTCCAGTACAAAAAAAAAAAAAAAAGATTGACTCAAAGGTTACAGTAAACGTTATGAAAAAGTGACATTTGAAATGGGCATTGATACACGTAAAACGTGCTGATGACTCAAATAGGAAGGATCAGAAAGGGGGGGGAGGGATTATTCTAAACCTGAGAGAATATCATAAGCAAATAAAAAATTCTTTTATAGCAGATTATTTTGATATTTTACCAAATAAGTGAGATGAGATTATATTTACATGCATTACAAATAACTATGGATCAATAGTATCCATATGCCCGGTACTATGCTGGAAATCGAGAAATAATCTGAGGAATAAATTACAATCCTTGTTTTTCAAGGCATTTACTATTGACATAAACAAGTAAGCAGATTATTATAGTATAGTGTGGCGAATGCTACAAGTATTACATGGGTAGGTACAGGTGCTCCCATGGTACATGTCAACATATCTTACCCAGCATGAGTGTGGGAGTGGGGATTAACATGTGGGAGGAAGATTCTGAAATTGCCCCTTGAGGAATTCACTTTTAAAGGGATTCCCAAAGGGTAAGTGGGATTGACTAGGTGCCTGCTTGCAGGTTGTGAATACAGGACGGAGAGTGAAGAACGGGAGAGGATACTAGTAGTTAAGAAAGTCTGGAGCAGAATTTCACAGTTGTGACTGTGGCGAGGCATAAGGCTGCTGAGGAGTACTGTGGTCAAATCATTTGGAGAATTTTGAGCAATACTGAAAAATACGCTTTTCCCCTGAAGATGATGGAATACCGTTAAAGAGGAGTAAAGTGATGATTGGAACTTATAGAATTATCATTCCGGTTGTAGGGTGGAAAATGAATTAGATGGATAAGACTAGAGGCAGAGAGGTCATTTATGAAGCTGCAGATATCGAGTGCAGGAGTAGGGCGAACTTTCCCAAGTGAGTGACCAAAGCAATACAGAATGGTGAAGGAATTCCACAGTAATTAAAGTATAATTAAAGTGAAGATAATGACTGCTTATTATGGCAATGCGAGAGTAGGAGAAATTCAAAATGGTTCATAGTTTCTGCCTCAAGTGACATTTTGGATGACAGACATGCAATCTGTGGAAAGTGTTTGATGCATAATTTCACCTTAACCAGAAGGTTCTTATCTCTGAGAAGCTAGAGGAAGAGCAGGACATATTTCTTTCAAGGCAAGCTTAAATTAGAATTGCTTTCACTTTTTTAAAAACACAACTAAGAAATATAGGGGTCAAACAATTAGTCATAAATAAACACACTACAAAATTTAGCATAAAGGGTCAGGGAGAAGGGAGGTCAGCAATAGGTAATGACGCTGGAGGTAATGCTCTTGCTGCGACGCTTGTGTTGCCTGAGAGAGCTTAGGCATACAGGAAACTGGTTTTCCAGTGCAAGAAGTTCATGACGTGGCTGAGAGGCAGTGATGCCTCCCTGAACACTTAACAACTTTCTCAACAACTTCCAACCAACGTCTTGACTACGTCATACATTTAGTGCTCTCACTGAGGTTATTTTGATTTTGTGACTTGGATGACCAAACACTGTCACAACCATCATTTAATATTGGGGGCTTGTGTACATGTGCAGTCCTCTCTGGCTTATCACAAGGCCAGGCTGGTTGCACAATAGTCAGACTGGGCAATTCAACTCTGTGGCATTTTATCTTTGGATGTAAATTTAAAAGTGAGTATGATACAGCAATACTCACATGCAAGCCCGGTTATGTACAGATGAAGGGAATATGGCAGCCTGTTCAAGAGAGTTTACCAAAAGAAGTCCATTCAACCTGATATTTTTTTACACTGCTGCTTGAGAGTACAGTGGCAACATGAATTGAAGGTGAGTGAAGGAGAAATAGATTTGAAGGTAAGGGGTGAAGAGATTCAAATTAGAATTCAGTTTCAGTCATACTGGTTTGTAGTACCTTTTGGACAGCTAAGTAAATTCTCTTGGATATATATGTGTATGTCTATGTGTGTGTATGTATATATGTATGTATGTATGTATGTATAGAGAGCTGTAGATTTAGGAGCCATTGGCATTCATGAGGTAATTAAAGTCATGTGAGTAACCCTGTCCATCAATGAGCATCGCATATGTGGAATGAAAATAAAGGCTAATGGGCTTGCTGGATGAAGCAGTTGGCCGTGATCGCTTCTGATTTCTTTTGAGAGTCACTAAAATGTCTTAAATTTTAAACCAGTTTCAGATCTATAAAATCAACTGTAAAAAGTACAAGATAATATATTTTTATATCAGCAGATTATAAAAGTACCTAATACTTATAAAACATGTTTGAATTTAGATTAATTCCAGACAACTTAGGAAAATAACTTAATTTGTTCAATTTGTAGAAATCTTTTTTCAAATCATTTTATTTTATACTCTCAGATACTGAAATATAAACTAACTGGTATTAAGTATTTTCTAAAATAACAGATCATACAGAACCTTATTTGCAAAGACTGTATAATTAAGGGCATTCATTTTCATCTAATAATATACATAAAATAATTTAACTATTATTGGATTAAAGAAATTTCCAAACCTGAATTTATTTAGTAAATTCTATTTCTTTCTTTATAAAAAGTATACCTCCTGTCAAATGATCCAAACATCTGAAAAACAAAAATTTTACTTTACTCATCTTTAATCTATAGTTTTAGCCAGCAACATTTACATAAAAATGTTATTTCTAGAAGAATCTATTATTTAAGTTCATAAATTTTTATATCTCTTGGGAAGATCAGATTTCAAAAAAAATCTCTGTAGTGATACCTACTTCAGAGAGAATGACATATTTAGATTTGGAAAACAAGCTTCAAAATACAATTCAAACATCCATGAATTTTTCTCAAAAAAAATTATTTCAAACATTTGTCTTTTTTGTAAAGATCAAACAAGTTTAAGAAAAATCAAAACTCTAAATGTACAGACAGAGTTAAAGTTGTTCCTAGGAGAAATTATTAATCACCCTTAGACATAGCTTTTGACAAAGTAAAATTTTTAAAACTATATTTGGACCTGTATTAGTCCATTTCTGTTGCTTTTAACAGAATATATGGAACTGGGCATTTTATAAAGAAAATGAAATTTATTGCTTACAATATCAGAGGCTAGGAAGTCTAAAGTCCAGGGAACACGTCTGGTGAAGGCTTTCTTTGGTGGTAACTTCAGTGATGACTGGGTATCACATTGTGAAAACGGCAGAGCAGAGAGAGCAGTGAGAGAGACAGGCTCTCTTCTTTTAAAGCTCTCAGAACCACACCCCTGACCACCATTTTACGTCTGTTCACTACTGCACGGTCCTACAATCCAATCACCTCTTCAAGGCTCCACCTTTCAATTGCCATACTAGGGTTTCCCACCCTCTTAACAGTCACAGTGGGGGCTGTTTCTAACACATAAAACTTGGGGGACACAATTCAAGTTTCAGTGAGTTTTGGGGGAACATAATTCAGTCCACTACAGGACTCTTGTCCATATAACCAATTTATATTCAAAACAATTCTAAACTCATCCATGGAGTTGTCAGAATTATGTCTATATATTTTGAAGTTATAAAATGTAGGTTAGAAGATGAATATACATGAATGTACCTTAGGATGCAATCAAAAGCAAATTTTCCTATAAATCTTTTGTAATTTTAGGAGGCAATGAGGATTTAATATTTTAAGATAATTTCTAGAGAGTCACTGAAACAGATCCTTATTACCAAAAGCAAATTTGAAAGTGGTATTCTTACTTAAGGAATCCTGGACACAGAAAGCTTCTTAATGCTTGGGGAAGTCTAATTTTTTGGTGTTATACGGAAAGGAATGCTGCTTTCACTGGAAAAATCAACTAAAAAACATGTTAAAAGATAGGGCTCCTGGTTCCAAAGAGTTTTTCTGTTGCAATATATGTGCTTCTCAAAGTGTCTCAGCCATTATAGATCAATTCCTCATCAGCAAACAGTAGCTAAACCAAAGAACTCTTGTGAAGATTAAATGAGATCATGTTTATAAGACATAAGGTTTTACCTGTCAATGAAATGAGGCTTCTATGATTTGCAATGATTTTTAAAGCTCTAAAGAAGAACTTCTTAGACAAGTACTGTGCAATAGAAATATGCCAGCCAAATACTTCATTTTTAATTTCTTAATAGCCACATTAAAAACTAAAAAGAAACTGGAGAAATTAACTTTAACAATATATGTTTTTTAACCCAATACATCCAAAGTATTATCATTTCAACATATAATCAACATGCGAATCATTAATTTGATGTTTTACATTTTTAAAACAAGGTTTTGAAACCTGGCATATATTTTATGCTTACTATACATCTTAATTTACTCTAGTCCCATTTCGTGTTCTTAGTAGACATATGTGGCTAGTAGCTAAATATTGGAATTGTGCAGACTTAGATATTGTATTACTATCACCACGTCCTGGAGCAAGGACAATGTATCAATATGGTCCACAGCAGGATCGTTCTTTTGTCCTTCTTTGTGCTCCAATACCTCTTCTCTTGCCTCTCCCCAGGCTTGCTCACAGAGGCCATCCATCATTCCACCATTGTTTACTGAGAATCTACTACATTCTTGTGTTCTAGTCACTGAAAAAACAACAGCAAATGACACAAACAAATTCTCAGCTAAAATCACCCTTATATTTTACTGGTTATGTCACTTTAGTTCTATACCAATTAGTGATGGTCAGAGGGGCAGAGACACTATTAATGATATAGAATAAGGCATTGATTATAAAGATTAGACCTTATACAGTGGTGGAAACTACTTAAGTGGCCGATGGAAAGCAGTTGTTTCTGCGTTTAGTGTTTGGCCTGAAGTCAGCAGAGCTAGTAGTCAGGAAGAAAAGATGATGGAAAACTGGAGAAGAGCAGGGGAAAACAGAAACCCACAAATTAGAACCGAAATGATGACATCTGCTTAGAACCCACATTTGTCTCTCACTGCTATCAATACTGATGCTGCGGTTGACGGATACACTAGCGCCACTGAACAGAGGGCAGCACAGGCACCTGACCTAGCACTCCCAGAATCTAAAAGAAGAAATCAGGCAGGAGCTGGAGGAACTTTAGTCAGGCCGCCACCCCATGCCCACAGGTAATCAGATGATCAGCAATGACCAAGACCTGCCCTACACCAATCTTCAGAGTGGACAAATGGCTGCCCTTTGACTCCTGCTTTCCAGTTACTTCATAAATTCCCTTTAAAACCAACTTCAAACTTGGATCATGAAGGAACAAACATACTCTGAAGAAGAGTTTCAGCTTATCTATTTTGACACAGTACAAAGCCACCATAATATCTGTCTTATTATCATAGGGATTTCATTTTACAAACATTTGCATTTGATTTTCCTTTATTTTATTCTATCTATTGTACAGAATACTCTCTAATTTTGAATGCTTGCATAAAATGTCAGAAAAATAAGCAGTTTGAAAAAAAACAGGGTTTATGTATTCTAATTTTCACATTTTCTATACTGCTTTACATATCCAAGACTGCTGCAAAGTAATAGGGCTTCACTTACATGAAAACACAGAAAAGGTGTTCCATTTAGGTGAACAATGCAGATATATTGAAGTTATCCCATTAAACTCATATAATCTTTGTTTAATGAAAGCACTGTTATTTTACTAGTCAATTCTATACTATAGTAACTGATGTCCCGAAGAGATCATAGTTATTTTCCCTTACCAAACGATAATGATACCGTACTTCTGAAATGAAGTCAAAATAGGTGAAATTATTCAATTAAAATAATTTCTATATGGCTGCTTAGATGCTCATTGAAAAGATGAATAGTGAATAAGCAATACCTAAGCTGGTCAAGAAGTAGTCCTACCACATTAGGAAATGCCAGGTTTGCTGATCTCTGCTTGCTTACAATACGGAACAAGTAGAAGCAAGAATGAACATCTAAAAACAAGAGCTATGCTCACCTAATTAGATTTATAAATCCCATCGGTAGTAAATAGTCATCTACAATTTTTGCTGTGTTTTATATATCTACATTTCTAGACAAATCTAAATTTCTGAGACAAAGATTCAATAATATATGTGGCACAGTACATTAGATAAGAGGAGCTTCATAGAGAGAAAGTTCTGGATATCTCAAGAGAGATGCTTTCAAGTCTTTTGCTGAATACTGTTATAAGTTGTGTATTAGAGGAAATTTGCCAAGGTTGAGAAAAAATCAAAGGAGTGTGAAACAAACAATTCCTGCATCCCATTCAGGATTGAGAATAGTTTATGTTCCCATTGACCAGAGTGGAAAGACCTTGTAATACATGGTGCATTGAATAGAGTCCTCAGAAGTGTATCACCTTAGCGGTGAAGCTAAATTCAGCATGATTCAAAATAATAAGCTTAAATGTTTCACATTCGATGAAAATTTATCCAGAATTTTAAAAAGCCATTCAAAGAAGCAGGAAGTTATGATGCATAATGAAGAGAAAACAGTAGAAACAAAGCAAAAATGCCAGAGTTGATAAAATTATCAAAGTTGTTGAAAGTTACTTTAAATATATTCCATATGTTCAAAACATAGGAAATACATTTAAAGATAAAGAGGTAAATTAAAGATATAAAAATAGACTCAAATTTTAAGAAATAAAAAATAAAATATCTCTAATATAATATGATATATAAATTAACATCAGATTAAACATCACAAAATAAAAGATAAATGAACTTCAAGACAGAACATTAGAAACTATCCACAATGAACACAAAGTGAAAAATAATGCAAAAACATGAACCAAACGTCATTGACCTTTGGGGGAAATATAATGTGGAATAACAAATATGCAGCTGAAGTCTTGGAGAAGGGATAATGACAGTAAAAATATTTTTTAAATTAGTGGCCAAAATTTTTCCAAATTTGGTGAAAATGTAAATACCCAGATCCAGGAAGCTCAGTGAACCTCAAATAAGTATAAGAATAATGACAGGAGAAAAATGCCAAGGACAAGAATGACAGCAGATTTTTTGTGACAAAATATGCAAGTCAGAAGATAATGGTGTAAAATCTTTAAAGTACTGAAGAAAAACCTGTCAACCTAGTATTCTATACCTAGTGAAATTTAACTTTTAGAAGTGAATGCAAGATAGAAACTTTTTTCAGACAAGAAAATGTTGAGATAATACATCTCCAGTAGACCTGCACTTCAAGCAGAGAAAATACCCAATAGAACTGCTGAGCTATGCAGAAAGCATGAACCATAAAAAAACTTTTTTACTAAAATAAAAAACCTAAAATTAAAACATTAAAAGTACCAAACATAGATTTAGAAAAGATGAAAATAACATTAATAGAGAAATTGTAAAATATCTTTGAAGCTATAGAAGGAGATTTGGATGAATGCAGAAATGAAGCTTTGTTACCAATGAGAAGATGCAATTTGTTAAAGATTCAGATTTTTCTTCAAATAATCTATAAAATCATAATAATCTGCTTCATACTACCCACAGGAATTTATAAGCCATACTAATCCTAAAATAAACATTAAAAATATTTTGAAACTAGATAGTATAGTTTGCTTCAGAAACTCATATACAAAATTTAGAACATCACACAGAAGATTAGAACTCTACGAACATGAGACTTTGTGTAAATTGGGTTTTGAAACCACATTCATATATTTACATTAAAAAATAAAATCAACAAGATGGAAAAAAATTAAAATTAAACAGTATCAAAAACAAATAAACCTTTAAGTATCTCAAGATGAAAATATTACTACAGAGAAAATAATTAATTGAGGCAAATTTTTAATGCAGTTCTCTATGTACTTTTCATGGGATATAGCTCAAAGACGACAAAAGTGAAAAGAAATAAAAATCAGTTTTTTGTTGGTAGTGGTATTGATATAGCAAATACAAAACCACTTTTGTGTATTTTAAACTTGAAGAAGGGAGTAACTATATTCACGTTTTGTGGAGTCAGAATTCTCACAATGGAAGAATTGAGTTTCTTTGTTCCTTGGAGGCTGCGCCTGGCAGCTCTGCAGCCTTCCCATGCCACAAAATGAATATATTGAATTACACCGTAACTGCTACGGATATCGTTTGGATTACTAGGAGAAAAACAGAACGAAGAAAAGTCGAGAGGCTCATGAACGTTCAAAGAAGGCAAAAAAAGATGATTGGTCTGAAGGCTAAGTTCTGCCATAAACAGCGCCATGCTGAGAAAATACAAATGAAAAAGACTATCAAGATGCATGAAAAGAGAAATACCAAACAAAAGAATGATGACTCCACAGGGAGCAGTACCTGCCTATCTGCTGGACAGAGAGGGACAGTCCCGAGCTAAAGTTCTTTTTAATATGATTAAACACGGAAAGAGAAAGCCGGAAAATGGAAGTCCCTTTGCTCAGAGATCGTGCCCGGGGAGAAACAGAAGTATTAAAAGTTATTCGAACAGGAAAGAGAAAGAAGAAGGCATGAAAAAGGATGGTTACTAAAGTCTGCTTTGTTGCAGATGGCTTTACAAGAAAACCACTTAAATATGAAAGATTCATCAGGCCAATGGGCTTACGTTTCAAGAAGGCCCATGTAACACATCCTGAACTGAAAGCCACGTTTTGCCTGCCAATACTTGGCGTAAGAAAGAATCCCTCATCCCCACTATATACAACTCTGAGTGTTATTACCAAAGGCACTGTAATTGGGGTGAATGTGAGCGAGTTAGGCCTTGTGACACAAGGAGGCAAGGCTATTTGAGGAAAATATGCCCAGGATATCAATAGTCCTGAAAATGATGGGTGCATAAATGCAGTCTTACTGGTTTGACGGCAGTTTTGTACCAGTTAACTCCTTATAATTATCTAAGACTACACACCAATTGGGAAAACCACCCTTACTGTGGTGTTTCTGAATGCTACCAAACAAGGCTTGCCTGTCTGCAGTCATCAAGAGAGAACTATTTATTACACTATAAATAAATAAATACATAAAATGGCCCAGTAAAAAAAAAAAGAAGAAGAAGAATTCTCACGGTGGGAGAAAGAAGATCCAAATATGCATTAAAGGAATGAGAAGAATCCTATGTTATTACGGAAGTATCAGAAAACATGAATTTTTAAAAATACTGTTTCCTAATTTTTTTCCAATGAAAAAGCAGTATCGGCCCAATAGCAATGAGCCCAACCGGTTCCCAGACCTCAGTTTCTAAATATCATTGTCTACAAAAATAAACCAGGACTTTTTAGAGAAATGGCTGATTCCTGTTCTTAGCCTGGAAAGTAACAAAGGTAAACTAAAAAAAAAAAATTATTTCAAAATGTTATAAAGTGGTCAAAACTGATGGGCATATGTCAAAAGGCATCATGCCTGGCTTGAGAAGCCTCCCACTGACCAATTTTATGGCAATTAGAATACTAAGAAAAGAATAATGGAAGTGATGAATTATATTTCATCGAATGAGAGAGAAAAAGAATCCATGAGTCCATATTGTATTAATCAAACCGGCAAGAAATATAATTGATTATAGAAAATATCTATGGCTGCATGATGTTTTGTTGGGAAATTCATGTAATATTAAAGTATTGGCCCATAGATTACTTATGAACAACAAAGGACAGTGTATTTATTCATACAATGAAAAATAGAAAGATCTGGCACATCGTCTTAACAAAGGAATCGAAGGTGACTTCATCATTAAAAGGACAAATTGTTGTCTGCTAAAGGAACACAAGGTAAGCCATGTAGTAGTATTCCTCACAGTGATATTTAACATGAGTCTAATCATGAGAAAGCAATTAGACAAATTCAATCTGAGATGTATTTTGCAAAATAATTGGGCTAAGATTTTTAAAAATGTGAATGTCATTAAAGATAAAAAAGAGGAGGGGTATTGTTATAAATTAAAGACTAAAGAGACAGGATACTTCTGTGCATTGTGTGATACCTAAGAGTATCCTGAATTAAGGAAGAAAAAATGGAAAAGGAGGGAAGGAAAGAAGGAAAAAAGGGAGGGAGGGACGGAGGGAGGATGGAAAGAAAAGAGAGTACTGGGAGAGGTCAGAGAATTTGAATATGAATTGCATATTAGATAATTTATTTTATTAATTCTTAAGTTCTAATACATGATGATTGAACTGTTGCTATATAGAAGAATGTCTTTATTCTTAGGATATAAATGATAAAGTATTTAAAAATGAACTTTCATGATGTTTACAACTTACTCATAAACGTTGATTAAAATACACAGACTTAATGAACAACAAATTTGGGATACTGCTATCTTTGAAGAAAGATCATGAGATCAAGCTTTTTTTAAACAATACACTTTAAAGTTTTATAGATATGCATGTTTGGAATCATACATTGGGTTCAGTTACACTTTTTAGAATGCTTGAAATAATTTATTAAAAATTTTAGCAAAGAAATCAAGATCCAAATATACTCTTGGAAGCCCCCGCAGTTCTTAAGTATTTGAATTTGTATTTTCCTAGATTTTTTTAAATTTATATAGAGAAATTCAAGATGCTTGTATGTAATATTAACTAATCTGGTAAATTTATCATCAAGGCAAATATGATATCTAAAGATTGCCATGACAAAAAGGAATATTTAGACCACAACTTTGTCATTAACAGCTAGCTATATTATACCATTATTAATATATATAAATTGCATTTATTAATATTTTGAACTAAAATACATGTAACATATTTATTTTAATATTACATAAATTATTAAAAATCTGATATCACATTTTTCCTAACTTTTTTTCTAACTTTGTTTTTAATTGAATATGCATATTCATGGGGCACAGAGCTGACTGTCAACAACTGTGTCCAAGATGTGATAACTTTTGATATTTGGCATTTATTCATTATTATTCTGTAAATTTTTATTTAAAAATTTCTAAGAAAGAGTAACCCAGAAGTGGTCATGGCCTGTGTGAGAAAGACAGCTGAAGGGAGCAGTGATCCAGCAGGTGTCAAGGCTCACCTGAGGAAGACAGCCAAGCAGAGGAGTCAGAATTGAGGGATGAAGGTGTCCCAGGGAAAAGACTTCCAGCATGGAGTTGAGGCCTTGTGGAAAAAATAGCTGAGCTATTGGCAGTCCAGCAGTGGTCAATGCAGCTGAGCATGACACCGTCTGGGTGAGGTCAGAAACTAGTTAAATACAGGCAGTTGAATAAATTAGTAAATATATTGAAGACAATGACAGCCAGTTTTCTTAATCTGGAGAAGGCATTCATAAATATGAACATGGAAAAGCAAGAAAAACTTTAATGTCTTGGATTGAATTGGAAGAATCAGTGTAAACTCATGGTTATCAATATGTATAGATAGATATAGAAATAAATACAAGTGCAAAATACATTTTTGTGAGTTTGTGTGCATGTATGTGTGTGAGTATATATTGTGTGTCTGTGTGTGTTTTCTTGGCTTTGCTTATTGAGATTGGGAATAGCAACACTCCAGGAACCATGAGTACACCTAGCACCAAGACCTCGATTTCTAAATGGCATTCTTCATGAAAAGAGAACAGGGTTTCTTAGAGAAATGACTGATTCTATGGGTGGGTAGGCAAAGTACAAGATAAGCCTGGAATATGTTATTGTGACAGAAATTAAGGAAATGTTCAGAAACTGATGAAAATCTGTCTGAAAGAGTAGAACTCAATTTAAATGAACACATACTTGCCAAATCTGAGATAATTTGAGCATCAAAATAAATAATTATAATGGGTTTTATCATATTGAATATTTAGCTATATTTAGTAATCTATGAAATTATACTGATACAAAATATAAAGGAATGAATGAATAAGAAAAAGCTCAGAATTGAATACTACTTAATAAATATAGAAGAAAAGAGAAAATTATAAAAACCACCATTTGGGAGCCATCGTAACAATAAAATTTTCATGCAAGATTCTTCAATGAACTAGTATGTGACCTTTGATAAACTCGCAGGTAAAATCAGGATTCAAAATGAGATATTTATCTACTGTCATAGTATTTCCACATACTTATTAATTACACATAAAAAAAGAGAAATTTTTACAGTGAAGAAACTAGCAGAAACCTGTAAGATGATAGAGGCCAAGAAAGGACTGAGGGGCTATTCTAGAGGTGAATAAATAAGTAAATATATCGAAAACAGTGAAAGTCAGGTTTCTCAAATTAGGGAGGGTGGTTATAAACATGAAAAAGAAGAAATGAACCTTGAGTGTTTGGATTGGAACTGGTGGTGTCAATACGAAGTAATTTTCAATGGATAGATGGATAGACAGAAAAATAGAAAAATGATAGTATATACAAGGATAGATGATAGATGGTAGAAGACAGAAGAAAGATAAATGATAAGTAGATAGATTGATAGACAGATAGATATACATAGATACACTGATAGTTACTGGAGGAATTTAAAGAGACATGACAATTAAGTGCAATGCATAATCCTGGATTGAATAATTTTGCCAAAATGGACACAATTGGAACAACTGGCAAGCTTGAATAAGTTATCTGAATGAAGAGTATGGA
Organism: Cynocephalus volans; assembly: GCF_027409185.1. Classification (NCBI taxonomy): domain Eukaryota; kingdom Metazoa; phylum Chordata; class Mammalia; order Dermoptera; family Cynocephalidae; genus Cynocephalus; species Cynocephalus volans. The sequence goes on from NC_084472.1 coordinate 55,295,475, forward strand.
TTTTCTGAAAAGTTATAATTATCTCAAAATAAAGAAGTTTTTAAAAATTCTAAGTAATTTTACACAGGATAATCGATCAATACTCTACATATTATAACGTGAAATAGGCCTGTATCCAACTCACTATGTTTTAATATATAGTTTTTTATTTTACTATATAATTACATGTTCTAATTATGCAACTAATTCCTGTAAGCAGACTTATATAATTAAATGATATAATTACAGAGAGTAATTGCATAATTATTGTAATGACATAATTATAGTAACTATTCAATTGCAAAATATTCAGTGCACAAGTAAAACAACCAAATTAATTGCTTTAATAAAGTATCTCCTCAAAAACCATTTTGAGTTTTAAATGAAATTTCATTTAGAGTTTTTCTGTAGCATATTTTTAAAACCCTTAAATATAAATATAAAATTTAAATACATTTAGTTTTTCATATCTACTCACTATTAAAAATATACAGACCTATTCAAGGAAAATATTGTGCATTATTATTATTAAATATTTAGAACGATTTTCTAAAATTCATAAAACTGTCCAGTCCATTATTCTCTAACATTTATTTTTAAATATTAAATAGAACAATGGAAAATGTTGTTTTTGAGAGTGAACAATTTGTTGACTTTTTTCTTGTTGGTTCTTAACAAGGAATTGTTTATGTAACTAGAGATTCATAAATATTTTTTACTGATATGAAGGCAAATAGGAAATCTGCAGCATGTGTGCAGAAGTAGATCTAAACTATCACATTAGATAATTCATTATACAAATACCAAGATGAATGTTCTTAGAAGATTCCCAGATTTGGGATGCTGATCCTAGATTTAAATTTTTTGATTTGGATTAACAACTGAATGTATGTATGTGCACCATCTAACAGTTGGCTCTTGTTTTACTTTTGTAATCACATTGTCTTGTTTAATTTGTCCATGCCTTCCTTTGGGTAGCACTACCTGAGAAGTGTTTCACAGAGTTAGCTTTAGGTTAGCAAGTACTACGTACATCTGTAAGAACCCTAGCCTTCCTTTTTTTATTTATTCAGCTTTGTAAGCTTATGATTTTCTCTTATTACAAATGCTATTTTTTCCTCTAGTATTTGTCTGTTTAAGTTTTAGGAAAAAAAATGCTTTCATTTTTCATTTCACTTTGATGTGAATTTAAGACATTTGGTCAGAGGTATTTAAAAAATTTTATAGTATAATTTTTTTTTCCTCTGTGTTCTGAAAGGCTATGATTCTTAGTAAGAAACTGGGTAGAGAAATTAGTAATTTTTATTTGTATGTGAAATGGTTTGATGAAAAAAAGAGAACAGTTCTAGTATTCCTGACATTAGAGCACAAAGAAAATTGCCCTCTGACAATATTTGCATTTGGACGTTATAAAATTCATGGCACCTGTACCTTTCTCTATTATACAGAGAGCCTTGAGCTTCAATGAAATGATAGGGTAGTAGCTCTACTTTCAATTCCTCAAAGAATAATAAATTTACTCATAAACCTGTTTTAAATTTTTTTCCTAAATGATTGTCATAATCAAAATTGTAATTCAAATTAAATTTTTTCATTGAAAATTTGAATTTTTAGGTGAAATTTATATGTCATAATATTAACCATTTTGCAACCACCACCTCTATATCCAAAACATTTTCATTATTCCCCCAAAAAACCCAGTGTCCCTCAACTATTCCCTCAGACCTTAGCAACCACCAGTCTGCTTTCTGTCTATGGATTTACCTATTCCATATATTTCATTTAAATTATATCAAACAAAATGTGACACTTTTTGGTCTGGCTTATTCACTTGGCATAACATTTTCAAGGTTCCTCCATGTTGTAGCATGTATCAGTACCTCATTCCTCTTCATGGCTGCACAATATTCTGTTGTTATGTGTACACCACAATTTGTTTTTCCAGTTATCGATGGTGGACATTTGTCTTTTATCAGTTTTTGGCTACTGTGAGTTCTGTGAGTTAATTTTTACAAAAATCTATATTAGGATTCAACAATTTATAGGTTTTGTTTATTTCTTCTGTCAGTACAGTAGAATATTTTCCAATTTTAGTTTCTCATATAAATTGTTTTAATCTACTTATGTACTTGCAGGATTTTTTCATTTTTTTATGATACAATATTTGTACTGTTAGCAAAATTGAATGAGCACTTGAGAAAAAAAAAGTCTCTCTATTAATGTATCTCTAACACCATGTTTTAATTCCAACAGTTTAAAAATATATTTTAACATGTTGTAAAACTATTTCACAGCCACTAATCTTCCATTTCATAATTGTCTTACTTATTAGTCAGTCTTCTCTGTTTATTTTTTCACATTAACTTTAGAATAAAGTGTTCTTATTCCCTTTCCTACCCTACGCTCATCCCGTCTCATGCAATATATCCCATTGGTAATAATATTTTATAGAGATCACAGTAAATGTATAGATAGATGTATTTAAAAATGATTAAAAGCTTTACGGCATTGACTATTTATATAAAATAATATATAATTATAAATATATACATATGATAAGTTTATTGTTGAGTTTACTCCTAGATATTCCATTATTTAAATTGCCCATACAAATAAGGTCTTTTTTTTACTAATATATTTCTTAATTTGTTGTTTTAAAAATAAAAATTATGGTGTCTATATATCAAGAAATCTAGCCAACTTCCAGTATCCCTCTATTAGTTTAATATCGATAAATATTAATCTATAGTATTATTGATATTAAATAAATATTAATGATGAGTTAACTCGAGTTTTCTAGAAATGATGCTTTTCTTTTCTTTTAATATTATTTAATATTTATATTATTTAAAATTATATTGTAATTATATTTATATGTTTTCTCATATTGAGCAATCCTTACTTCCAGAAGTAAAATTTTCTTGATCGTGATACATCACTCTCATTATATATGGATAGATTCTGCCTGTATCGATGTTAAGATTGCCCTGCATCTGTGTGCGTGTTTGCGTGTGTGTGTGTGCACGTGTTTTCCTGGATTCACAAAAATATGTGAAAGTTTTCCTAATTCTTCCATGCTCTACAAAATTTTAAAAGCATTAGAATTATAGGTTTTACAGTTTTGTGAGAATTACCTTATGAAGCCACCTAAGTTTATTGTATTATTTTGGGGAAGTTAATAACTCTTTGACAAACTTTTTTCCAATTCAGCTATGACAATTTCATTCCATTTTTTTATCTTCTCTGGAGTGAAGTTTATAAAAAATACATTTTTTTAGGAAAGACATATTTAATTGTATCCATGCTTTCAAAATTATTTGCAGAGTTGAACAAATACATTTCTTGTAAATTTTTTATTCCTCTCTATTTGTGGATGTTTTCCAATATCATTTTATTTGGAGTATATTTACTTATGGTTTTTTTCCTCTTAGTTAGATTAGTTACTAGTCTATTTTTTACCCTTTCCAGAGAACATTGGATTAATTATAATTCTAATTGTTATTTACTAATTCATGAATTTTTTTTTTGTTTTAAATTTATTTTTGTATTAAAAAAGAATAATGGAGCCCAACTACACCCAGGTCCTAATCTCTAGAACAGGTAGATAGATTAGATTAAATGGTAAAGGGGAGTTAAGTTTACAGATAGAAGTAAAATTGCTAATCATCTAAAATAAGGACATTATTCTAGTTTTCCAAGTAAGCCCAATGTTGTCACAAGGGTCCTTAAAAGCAGAACAGTAAGGCTTAAGAGGAGAGTCAGAGGTAGATTTGAGGACAGAAATGTAGTGGGAGAGATGTGACGCTGCTGACGTTGAAGACAGAGGAAGAGGACCATAGAGCGAGGAATATGGAATTCTTTGGGATCTGAAAAGGGGAATGAAAGAAATTTTGTCCTAGAGTCTCCAAAAAGAAATGCAGCCCTGCTGACAGCTTAACTTCAGCCCAGGGAAACTGATTTTGAACTTTTGACCACCAGAAGGGCAAAATAATAAAGAATCGTATTATTGTAAGCCATTAAGTTTGTACAGCAGTAGTAGAAAGCAAATATGATATCTATTAATTGCTTCTGCTTTCCTTAGGAAACTTTATTGATATTTTTCTAGCTTATTGAATGGATGCTAATTATTGTATTATTTTTAGTTTTTCTTTTTTAATATTAATGTTTTTAAAGCCTATGAATTTTCCTTTGAGGAAAACCTTAGGTATATTCCCAAGTATCTTGAAATATTTTTTTAAATTCACATTTGTAGTAGGCAGGCCCCTAAAATTCCCACTAGCAACTAATATAGCATTATTTTCTAGGTATTCTGTCATTTTGTTTTGGATTCCTCATTGTTTAAGACAAAAAATATATTTTGTTAATTTCAAGGTAGTAGCATAAACCAACCCCGCTTTCTGGTTTGGTTATTAAATTCTAGTTTCTTTATATTTTTAAACAGATAATAAACTCTTCCTACTTCCAGATTTTTTTTAAAAAATTGACATTTTCCTGGCAGTCTGTATGACTTTATCAGTAGCCCATGGAGAACTACATAATACATTTTGAATGTAGAGTTATACATGTGTGGATTAGATTTATGTTATTTATTCTGCTCTATAAGTGTTTTATATCTTTACTTTTTTTGGTCTATGTCTTTAGTAAGAGACTGAGAGAGTAGATTCAAAGTATTCAAATATTGTGCTCTTTGTCTTAATTGTTTTTGTTCAATTATCTCATGTGGCATCTGGATCTGGATTTATGAGGTTAGGATGTGCCTTTTACAGTTTTGTTATATTGTGGGGAAGATGGAGTTCTCAAATACTCCAGGTCCTCACATGCCCCATAGCTACTGAAAAATATTTCCATTTTGCCTAGTTTCTACATCCTACTGGCATTTACTCCTGAAGTCTACTGTTGCAATAACTTGGGATCTCTGTTGAGTTTTCCAGAATTATAAACATATTATATGGTCTTCAGCTATTCTATTGGCTGGTATACACAGAGGAATATTAAAAAACAGCAGTACTGAGGTGAGAATGAAGCCCTTGTCTTGTTTTTTATCTGAATGGGAGTCTATCTTGTATTCCCATTAAACATGATTTTGTTTTTGGTTTACTATTGTTTGTCAAGTTAAGTAACTGCGCATTAATTTCTAACATGGCTAAGAGAGTAAACAGCTAGGAAACAGGGGAGTAGAAGTGGAAGATGACTCTGACTACACTAGAATATAATTTCACTGTGATATCAGGTGGAGGTGAAACCTTGTATCCTTTGTAGAAATAAACCTTCTCTCCACACTTTGTCTAATCCTGCTGCTCTATTTAGAGATCAAAATGGATGAAAGCCAGTAAGAGTTTCCCAATCCATCTTCATCTGTGCTGTAATCCATAGAAATTCCTCTAGAGTTCTATAAAACCATTATTTGATGCTGTCATATTCTATATCTGTTGAATTTTACATCATGTGTAAACCCAGCTACCTGAAAATTCAAAGTGATCTAAGAAGCTAGATGGTGTTTCCTAAGTTGAGATGTTCAGATAACCTGTCTGAATTTAAAATTCTTATTCAAATTGCTGATCGCTAATTTAAAATACAGATCCCTGACCTCACCTCACCTATACTAGTACTGAATCATAATTTCCACGTATGAACACATTGAAATCCTCCTTTTAAAAAAAAACTAAACAAAGTAAAAATTTCATATGACTTTTAAGTACAATATGCATCAAAACATTTATTAAGATAGGATCATTTTATAAGTGTTGCCTAATGCAGGTTTTCTCTGTTATTTATATATATATATATATATCACTAAATGTATTAATTTTTAAATTATTAGCTAAAGTTATTCAGTTAAAGAAATTGTTCTAAAAATTCTAGGATCTCCTTTCCCATATAAAAAGGATCACTATTTCAGCCATGGACTGAAAACAAAAAAAAAAGGACCATGCAAGGTGAAAAATGCTATAATAGAGATCTTGAGTGTGCTTTTCAGGCAGAAAGAGAAACAAACATTGCTTGTCCTCACTTATAGGTGGGACCTAAAAAAATGAAAAAACAAATTTTAAAAAAGAAAGAAAGGTACAACTATTACAATAATACATTGAACTTTCAAAAGGAAAGAACAAAACTGAGGTTACCAGAAATGGGAAGGGAGAGGGGGAGGGTAGCAGGAAATTGGTAAAGGGACACAAAAAATGATTACATTGTGTAATGTTGAAAATATTAATTATCCTGATTTGAGCATCACATATTGCACACAAGTATTGATACTCAACGTGATATCCCACAGATATGTACAATCTAATATGCTTCAATAAAAATAACTAACTAGATAACTAACTAACTAAATAAATAAACAAATAGTGCCCTTTAAACCCATTAAAAAAACAAAGTAACTGTAGACCTGGGATCATGTAGCAGCTATCTGGATTTCCAGTGTATCACATATATTACTGAATAAATACATAAGCTATTGTATTAAAATTATTACACCAGTTTTCATAATATTAAACTCAAAGAAAATAGCCTAGTTGATATTTTCTTCCATGCCATAAAATTATTTAGTATGTAGAAAAAGAATGGATAAAAACTGCCAACTTGCATCTTGACAATAAATTTTAAAACAAAATAAGCAATCATGTCAATGAGGCTTTTAATAACTGTTCATGATACAACAGAGTGTTTTAACTTATCATGAAGTAAGCACTTCATTTACATTTAACCAGGCATGAATTGTATACTAATTAAACCATCACAGTGAGGGATACATCATTGTGTGTTAAAAATACACAGACAAACAGTTCTTAATTGGAATTGTTATGCAGGTTTTAAAAAAGGGAAATAAAGATTGCATATCAGTTTTGAATTGTGTTGTCAAGATGTGTGGTATAATAGATTTAAGAGAGAAAACTTTATAATAAGGGCTTGACAAACCACCACCAAATCCAGTTCAGTACCTGTTTTTGTAAACAAAGTTTTACTGGAACATATCCACATCGTTCCTTTGTGAATTGTCTGTCTGCTTTTACATTATGAGGGCAGAGTGGAGTAGTTGTGACAGAGACTGTCTGACCTGCAAAGGCTAAAATAATTGCTGTTTTTCCTCTGTAGATAAAGTTTGCCAACCCTGGCTTTAGATGGTTTCAGACCACATTCTGTGATAAATATCTGTGTGTTCTTGGATAGCTCTTCTATTGCTTTTTAATGCACAGAATGGGAATTAAAAGAGTTAATGTTTGTAAAGTTCCTGGTATATACAGGCAGTCAAACTATTCTTAAGGTAGTATTTGCTTATACATTCTTTAAGGTTATCTTTTTTTTTTCCCCTATATATTTGGACTCTATTTAGATTTTGCCTATAAAAATTACTAAATATTATGTAACTATGTCACTTTTACAATGAATACATATATATTATTTTTTGAAATTAATATATAACATATGCTGACTTAGAGCCTGAGGATACAACTATGAACATAAAAAACTATGGGTCTATCTTAATGGAACATATACCCTAATAGAAGACAAAGACAATTTAAATAAGCAACTAAATCACAGCCTCTTAATTGCAGAGACAGAGAACAGAAAGCCCCAATAGGAGCTCCTAAGAGTTGTAACACTGTAATAGTTTGCGAGGGCTGCCATAACAAAGTACCCAACACTGCATGGCTTAAACAACAGAAATTTATTTTCTCTCCGTTCTGGAGGCTAGATGTCTGTGATCAAGGTGTTGGCAGGGTTGGGTGCTTCTAAGGGCTTGTGAGGGAGGATCTGTTCCAAGTCTCTCTCTTTGGCTTGCAGATGGCAGCCTTGTCCTTGTGTCTTCACATTGTCTTCCCTCTGTGTCTGTGTCCAAATTTTCTCTTCTCATAAGAACACTGCTCGTATTGGATTAGGGATCACCCAAGTGACTCCATTTTAACTTAAGTAAGAAAGATTCTATCTGTAAGTTCTATAAAGATCCTGTCCCCAAATGTGACCACATTCAGAACTGGTGGAGGGTAATACTTCAGCATATGAGTTTTTGGAGGTACACAATTCAGCCCATGACATAACACTTTTGGGGATGAGGTGGAATTGACGAAGGAAATTCAATTCTAGTTGTTCATGACTAGTATATAGAAATACAAGAGAATTTTGTATACAGACCTTTTATTCTAAAACCTTGCTAAACTTTTTTATTATTTATAGTACCTTTTTGGGGGCAGATTTCCTAGGATTTTCCACATAATCAAGTCCTCTGCAAATGAACACAATGCTGTTTCTCCCTTCCAGATCTGTATGAGTTTTATTTATTTTTCTTGTCCAATGCAATGTCTAATGGTAGTAGATTGCACATCCTTTCCTTGTTCTCAAATGTTGGGGAGAATTATCCAGTCCCTTACTACTAAATATGATGTCACTTGTAGTTTTCTTTTTCTTTTTTTTTTTTTGACTGGTAAGGGGATCGTAACCTCAGGCAAAGTGTTGTCTGCACCATGCTCAGCCAGTGAGCACACCGGCCATCCCTATATAGGATCAGAACCCTTGGCCTCGGCACTACCAGCACCGCACTCTCCTGAGTGAGCCACGGGGCCGGCCTTCACTTGTATTTTTTGTAGATGCACTATATCAGATTAAATATGTTCCCTTCTTAATTAGGAAGATTTTTTTTCATGAGGAGATATAAATTTTTTCAAATGCTATGAAATGATTGATTGCTTTTCTTCTGTAGTTTGTTGATATGGTGAGTTATATTCTCGACTTTTGAATGTCAAACCTCCTTGCAGTATATTCCTTTTTATATTTTACCAGATTTAATTTGCTAATATTTTGATGAGTTTTATATAAATTTTAGTGAGGGATATGGTCTGGAGTTTTCTTTTCTTGAAATGTCTTTTTATAGATTTTGGTATTAGGGTAGTGCTGACTTTACAAATTAAGTTGAGAAGTATAGTCGATTTTCGTGAATGTTCTGTGTACAGTTGAAAAGATTGTAATTTGACTATTGATGAGTTTTGTATTATATAAATAACAAAATTACAGCCAGATAGGAAAAATAAGTGGTAGTCCTGTACAGTAGTGCTAGGCATCTATAAATAACAATAATTTGTTGTATGTTCTCAAATGGCTACAAGAGAGGAACTTAAATGCTCTCATCTCAAAGAAATGATAAATTTTGCAATGATGAATTTGATAACTACCCTAATTTGGTCATTATATATTGTATACATGTTTTGAAATATATCTCTACTCCGCAAATATGTACAATCAATACATCTCAATTAAAAACAAATAAATAAAATAAAATAATGAATATCACAAACATTAGTTTGGTTGACAGTGTTTTCAGGTTTTGTATAACCTTATTGATTTTGTCTATTTGTTCTACCAATTTCTGAGATGGACATTGAAATCTACAAGTATTAATATCTCAGAACTATTTAGTAATTGTATTATTAAAAGGCACCTACACTTACTAAATGTTTTCTAATACGATTTCAATGAAAATAATTACTCAGCATGCATTTCCTTTGTAGGTACTGGTATGTTTCTAATGTAGATGAAACTTAAAATTCTGTTTTCCGATTGACACAGTATACATTTTTTTTAAAAAATCAACTTTTGGTAACTATGGAAGTATAATTGGCAGTGGGTCTAATAGATTCAAGTTTTGTGTTGTTCTACTAATCCCTCTAATTTTGGTCCATTTCTACTCCTAATCTGCACATCATGAATGAGACATTGCTTAAAGAGAGCATTTTTGCTGTTTCATTACTTTTATTGTTTACTAAATTATACTATTTTTAATAGCGAATAATTACAACATCTGTCCCTAAAGAGCTCACCTAAGTTGAAAATCTTGTAATTGACTTACTGAGAGATGCAATTCACAGTGTAATAGGAAAAAGTTTACCCTCTCTTATGTTTTGAAAGTGTCTATTGTAACTTAATGAACTTTGTACAAATAGGTCATATGTTGTAAAGTATCAAAAAGCTAAATTTATTTGGATTATGTTTGCTTTCTGCTTTCTAAGGTTATTTAGTACCTTAAATATTTATTGCCAGTAAGTACCCTTTTCCCTAAGATGAGGCTTTATTAATTTTTATAATGTTAACACAAATTAATCACTGAGAAATTTTTTAAAAATGCTATACAGTGAGGCAGCCAAAAAAATCTATTTGTATCTTTGTTTAGGGACACGACAATACAGTAAACATGAAGTGTTTCACATTCATTTAAATATTCTTGGTGAAAATAAACATCAAAACCTCTGGCATCTTAAGCTATTTTGGCTTTCACATCATGTCAGAGCTTATTTTATTTAATCTCAGACCACAAAAAATGTGAAAATTATTGCTTCTTTAAGTTAATTTGACACAAAATGATTTCACAATTGCTTTGCAAATTTCTTTATTCCATTACATGTTTATAAAAGGAATATAACTTTTATAATAATAGAATACCAGATATATAAAAAGTTGTCTAGCTATTATATTGCATGATTCTATTGTGCAGAAGGTCATTAAAACATAAGACCTTCTAATAGCAGCATCAGTATACTGAACTCTACACACCTATATTATTCTATTTTTTAATTTCATTTTTTATTTCATATTTTTCAAAGAATGTCAAGGATTGCAATCTGTGAGTGGAAACAAATTGCCCCACTCTATTCTGCTGCAAAGACAGAACCATGGCAAATGGTAAATATAAATCACAATCCAATGAAGAGATTGAAATTTTCTGTATTCTTGTATAGTGGATCAAGTGATTTATGATGGTGGGTAGGAATGCGTAAAAATACACATTTGAAAGAAAATATCCATGTGAAATTGAAAATTGCTCTTTTTCGTTTAGTTAGATGGCAGGATTTCTGTATTTTTAAATTTCTGTGGTTCTTTAGAAGATGGTGTAATTATTTGCTATTAAAATGTCATATAATTTAGTCAAAGAAAAAATAAACTAAAGAAGTCTAATAATAAACACAGCTTTTTAGTCATTGAAAAAAAAAATTGGATTACAGCATGCTGCTATACCTAGTAAATACCTAGTGGTATTTACTGGATGTTTTCATGTCGTATTTGAAAAACTCTGCATACATAAAAAAGTATTTAGGATATTACTGAACTGGTAACCATATCTTTAAGCTGATGCCCATGCCTATTGGGATACCTCTTTTGGACCAAACATCATTGACATAAACTCTCAGAGCCAAGTATCGAGTCCTGCACATCATTAGCCCATGCTTCAGTGTGTTATCTTTGTAGTAACTCAGCAAGGATATGGTTGGTCGTCAAATTTAACCTTGATTTTAAGCACAAATGTCCAAAGTTATGCTAGAAAAGTATGTATTTAGTGCCACTTACTTAGTACTACATGGAGAACAAAAATAATCAGTCTTTGAAATTCTTACTGGCATTTGCCAGAAGTCAGAAAGTGGAAATTTAGAGGGCTTCTGGGCAGTGTATGTAAATAGCAGGAAAAGACAAATATTGAGCAGCTATTGTGTTCAGAAACACATATTATTTACATGATATTATGACACCCTTGTGAAGCACTATTACCCTTAAAAAAAAAAAGTAGGTAAGTGTCTTAGTCCTTTTGTACTGCTATAACAAAATACCTGAGACTGAGTAATTTATAAAAAAAACAGTAATTTATTTCTGATGGTTCTGGAGTCTGGGAGTCTAAGATAACAGTGCCTGCATGTTCTGTGTCTGGTGAGGGTCTGATCTCCACTTTCAAGATGGTGCCTGTTGCTGTATCCTCTGGAAGGAAGGAATGTTGTGTCATCACATAGTGAAAGGGACAGAGGGGCAAGAGAGTACTCTCTTCAACCTCAAGTTCTTTTATAAGAACGCTAATCCCATTCATGAGGGCAGAACCCTCATGACCAACCACCGCAAAGGCTCCACCTCTTAATACTGTTGCATTGGGATTAAATATCAACATAAATTTTGGAGGAAGCATTATCATTCAAACCATAGCAAGGAGGAAACCAAAGTACCAGAAAATAAAATAAATTATCTGCTATCACACAGGTAGAAACTGGAAAAACTGGGACGTCACTCTTATTCTAATCATATCGCTGGTTCATTGAAGTAAAAATAAAAATATGTTCTGAAAAAAATTCCAAGTACCATCATTTACCATGAACTTATATTTTAATGACACCAGGGTTTGTTAAATATTGATGATTCTTCCCAAACACTGTATTTTCCATCCAATACTAACTAGAGATGATGATAGTTTTCCCTGAAGCTCTATGTACAGCTATTTATTGGCCCATCATATGTGCTACAGAGTTGATGCATTTCTTACTTAAGACCTAGTAGTTTGTGCTAATGGTGAAAAATGGAGAGGAACTACCTAATTAGTGATAGTTTTCATTAAAATACATGTTTTTGATGTTTCAATATTAAATGCTTAATCTGTATTCTAAGATATCAATCTCTAGATTGTTTTTAGTTAAAATGTTCTTTAAAAAATTGATCTACATTTCAAATTGAAATTAGCTACATAGAAAATGCAAATGTATTTTAGTTAAGAAAAATTAAAGCATTTCAAAATGATCAAATTAACATAATCAACTATCTTTTTAAAATGTAATGCAAAGATATCATAGTAAACTGTCACATAATGCTGGTGGTGACAGCACACTAGAAAAAGACTTTTGTAAATAAATTTGGTAAAATCAAACAAGAGTTCAAGCATGCTTATATTCAATGATACATAATCTGATATCTGACAATAAAAGCAAAGCAATAAAAATCTGCACACATTATATTGGACATTGCCCCACTATCTAAAATAATCAGTCTTTTACTATTAAGATTTATACACTGTTTTAAATATCTGGCTATGTCTATCACGTATACAAATTAGAGGAAGTGCCATGCAGTCAATAAATATGGTGATTAAAAATATTATGGAATATTATCAATAAAAGTAATTTTGAAAAAATACAATTTTATTGTATTGAACTCTGGCTAAGACTATAAGGTATAGATATATGGGCAGGGATTCAAAAAGTGGAAAAATATAAATTTCTAATCCATTTAGATAGTTAAAATTGTGAGTAATATTTTTCTTCTTAGAAATATATTTATTCTTTTTAAACCATAGCTTCTCAAACTTTAATGTTCAGATGACTTACCCGGGAATCTTGTTAAAATGCAAATTCTGATTCAGTAGGTGTGGGCTGGGTATGAGTCTTTGCCTTTTACAAGCTCCAAGTGATTCCTGTACTAGATGTCTGAGGATCACACTTCCAGTAACAAGAATCTCAACTGTATTAGTTGTCTAGGTAGAAACTGGAGAAAGGGAAGCATTAATTCTTTTTTTTTTTTTTTTTTTTTTTTTTACACCATACAGATTCCACTAAGTTTTCCAATTGCAGAAAAATTTTTCTGGCTGTGATTTGGGATGAGTAGTTGGAAGGTAAGGTAATGTCTCCCCAGTAATGACTAAAAAGTATGCTCTGTGAAAAATTTTGCCTACCTTTTTTTTTTTCTTTTGTAATTAAAGACAATATTCATGGTAGTCCTACTTATTTCTTCTTTCTTGGTTTTTGCTTTTGCCATGAACCTTGCAAGTGGGACTAACATTGAATCTGGCTTTTACTTAAATACACAGTATTTTTAAAGGGGGAGGGGAGCCTCTCAGATCCCCCTTGGTCTGTAATGTTATCTGATGACAGGGACTGTGCCAATTTGTTCTCTGCTGTATTCCCAGAACACAAATTTTTTTTCTCCTAGTTAGCATGGGATAAATATTTTTGAAATGAATGGCTGAATGAATTAATATCCATACTGATTTTGTCTTTATTTAAATTTTAAATATTTTGTTCAACATGAATTTTTGTATTAATTGTTAGAGTGAGCAGGACTGTAGCCATGTTGGGACCTAAAACTGCATGGGCTGTAGGCAAACTTTAAAAGGACACAATTTTTTTCTTGGCATGCATTTCTCAGAGTTCCCGCTTTTCGCATGGTTTGATATTTTGAACCATGGTTATGCAGCAAGATGACATCATTTACATAAATGTAAAATTGTTTTCCAGCCAGCCTGAAGCTTCAGAATTGCACGTACTACCCATACTCTGAGATAATAGCAAAGAAAGGAGCAGAAACTAGATTGACCTTGGCGAGAATTTGCACCTAGTCCCTCACACGTCCCCTTCTCTCCTGCTTTTCATTTCCCACATTCCATTCCCTCAGCCCCCTCTTTAAAAACCACTCAGTAAATCTGAGTATTTGAGATGGCTTTAATCTAGCCGTTCACCTTCAGGTTTACTGGTGAGATAGATTAGCTTAACATCTCTCCTTAGGTCATCAGCATTCCTGAGTAAAAGCTGACTTCCATTTTCACCAACATTTGACTTTTGGGTTGTTATTTTTGAGAGGGGGCAGGCAGCTGGACCTGTGCCATGTAACATTTTGATTTAAAAAAATATTGCATTATATATTATTTATCGTGATTTCTGACAGGTTATTTTTGGGTCTCACTTGCCTCGCCCTTGTTCTGGCCCTGCATATGCCAGAATGCAGCATTTGCCATTGAAATATTGAATTATTTTTTAAAGAAGCTTTTTTTTTTCAGTAGGAATTCAAAATAAAAATATTTAATGGAATAATTATTGTTTATTAAGATGTTTAATAAGAATGGATATTTTGATGTGTCTGACCATGACATGATATAGTCAAGTTATATATATGCCACATTGATTATTATAACAGAATGAATTAGACAAAATGAAAGTGGGAATGATAATTAAATAATGCTTGTCTGATTCGTGAAGGTCAAATGTTGCTCTTTCATTTGAACAGAGGACAGTGGCAGATTCAAAAGAACCTCTACGCAGGCATTTATTATGCCATTCACATGGCAAAGGAATATTGTATGTATAAGCTTTCAAGAGTTCATTAATAATCAGTATGTGCAATGGTCAAACAAAATAAAAAATATTTATTTCCACTGTGGTTTTCATGAAAATATCTTGGGACGGGGATGCTTAAATTTACTTGATGAATCTGAAAGTGCAAATTCAGTTTAGGTCTGGGACTTACTGAATCCCTCGAGTTTCCTTAATGATTGTGCTTTCTCTGCTCATTCCCTCACTCCTCTTACATTCTCTCTTTTCCATGGAACAGCTGTCACAGGAACATACAGATGAAAAATTAACAAATCTCAAACCATTCAATAACACTAATAGCACTTTCCATCCTAATAGCTACTTCCAGCAGGTTTCAGGCTGATTTTCTCCCCAAATTATCCACTATGGTAGACAGCTTATGTTATTTATAGGTTAGGGAACATGTAGAAGGATGTTCGGATTACAAATTCCAAATCCTGATCTCAAATTTTGCTATGGTTAGTAAAGTTTTGTGATATTTAAATTACAACTTTAATAATTGTGCAAACCTCCTAAACTTTAGGAATCTTAAACAATAACTCATTAGGAAATTAGGTATCATATCTAGTCCCAGTTCACTGATATAAATATATGTCAAAGGTGTAAACAGGTGTGCATATTCTTCTAGTGCTGATATGGAAGCTCTCAAGGAAATTTTTTCTATCATGTAAAATCAAGAAAATTGTTCCTAGATTGTCAGCTATACATTATTCAGTGTCAATTAACATGTTCCACATTACATTATGCTTTTAATGCCATTTAGCATTCATTCATACATAATGAAGAACATTACCTATGATTGCATATCATGCCTTATAAAGTCTGCATACATTACATATTCCACATGCTGAAAGTAAGAGACAATATGAATTCAGTATGAGGCTGGGGATAGATATCAAGTCCTATTTAGATGTTGTGACATAGATACTATACATGAAATATCCTGACTTCGTTTCATAATACCCCATAGACCTGGAAGAAAGTTCTCAATAAATTAGGAAACTCCTTTAGAGAAACACACACACACAAGTAACTTGGTGCCTGTAACCTTCTCTATATGTAGAATCAATTCTTGTTGTTTATGACAGTTATGTCCTATAAAGTCACTAATGAAAAAAAAATAAGCTAGTGAATACTGAACTATTGCTCCTCAGGAAAATACAGGGTTAGGTTCCTGGGAGCCTCTGGTCCCAACATCTTCAACTGATCAATACATAACTTTGTTTCATGTGGGGCTTTATTTTAAAATGCTATATTTAAGATATATTGTTGATTTATTAACATTGATCAAATGACCAACAGAGCTATAACTCACGCCTGAATGAAGTTTATCTGACACAAGTATTTTCTCTGTAAGGCATATCACAGCCTTCTTGAGCTGAGGAACACTAGACAGTACTTCAGAGCTAGGTTTTGGGTTCATTTTCTTTTATTTTTATTTATTAAAACATAATTGATTGCATATATCTGTGGGGTGTAGCACTGAATATCAATATCTGTGTGCAGTATGTGATGCTCAAATCAGGATAATTAATATATTCAACAATATGCAATGTAATCATTTTTTGTGGCCCTTTACCAATTTCTTGTTAACTCCTCCTCCCCTTTCCCACCTCTGGTGGCCTCCATTTTGTTCTCTCCTTTTGAAAGTTAAACAAATTATTGTGTTTATTGTATGTTTCTTTTTTTTTTATTTATTTGTTTATTTTTTAAGCTCCCACTTATGAGTGAGGACATGCAGTGTTTTGTTTTGTTTTGTTTCTGTGCCTGGCTTATTTCACTTAACATAATTTTACCTCTAAGTTCATTGATGTTACTGTGAATGGTAGAATTTCATTCCTTTTTATGGCAGAGTAGTATTCCATTGTGTATATATACTACATTTTCCTTATCCAGTCGTCCGTCAATGGGCATTTAGGTTGGTTCCAACTTTTGGCTATTGTAAATAGATCTGTGATGAACACCAGAGTATGGATATCTTTGGGGTCATTTTGCATAGTGAAATCACCAATAAAAGCACAAAAATGACAGAAATGTAGCACTAAATAGATGATGAACAGGACACTTGTTTACAGCGTGAGAGGTGAAATAAGAAGGCAGAACATCACTGTGTTTAACTTCAGCAGGGAACATGCGGGTCAGCAGACTCAAGGTTTCACCGCTTTGTGCATGTCTGGTGCCATTAGTACTGATTTTGTGGTTACAAATAAATTTTAGCTAGTAGGCACATTTGCAAATACAGAATCAGCAGTAATGAGGATCAACTCTATATATTTATATACATGTCCCATTTTTTTGTCATATTCACATTTTGTACTTACAGACTACCACAGATAGCCTTTTAAAAAATAACTATTCCCGTGGTTCTAGCAGAAACGTGCCAATCTCCAAAATCAGTAGAGGGAGGTTGTCTTATCAGGATAAGGATACATATTAGTACACCCATGAATACTGGTAGTAAACACGTTTGTTTGCAGAGATTTGAGCTTTATAAATAAAGCTGAAAGGGCCTATAGAAGTGAGCTAATTCTTTTTTGAAATAGAAAAGGAGAAGCTCAAGGTCACATGGTCAACATGGTCAGTTACCAACAGAATGGGGACAAAAATGTAGAACTCCCTTCTCCTGGGCCTTTATTTTTTTCCCCCCCAAAACTACCTGAGCTTCCAAAGCTATGGCTATGTTCTTTTGAGCTGCTGGAATTTTAATGTGGCTGCTCAGCAACATTAGGTGTATTCCCTTAGTGTCACAGATGGGTGTATAAGCCATTTAAAAATCTGTACTAGTAACAACAGTGAGACGTAAACACTTGACGTATTTAGCTAGCTTAATTCTCTAGTCTGGCATCCAGTAGCAAATGGGTAACTTGTTAATAAAAGTGTTTAAAAGCATGTTTACTTTTGGCTTTTTAAAAAAAGTTCTATAACTAACAAATCATTTGCAAAGGCAGGGATTATATTTTGTGTATACACCATGTTGATAAATTAAATATGATCCTTCTCTCATACACAGAGGAATAGTGTGAGCATATCAGAGCAAATGAACACAGCTTTCATGACCTTACCCTGGGTTCTGTTTTACTCTAGAAGCCAGATTTTTGCGACTTTCATCAGAGTTATTTGGATAACACAGTGTTTTAAAAGAGTATAAATAGTCAAGATGAATTAACCATATGAAGCAGGAACGACAATAAATTATGAATCACCAAATCAATTTGGTCAAATATCTGTCTTCAGACTTCTCTTGACCCTCATTTGAATGAAAAATTAAACTATTTCATTTTCGTGTTTTCCCTCCTTACTAAAATTGAAGGCACTGATTTCACCAGTTCAAAAGAATATGGCAAATCATATCCCTCTGCAACTAGTCACAGCAGCACTCCAAGCTATATCCTTTAGTGTTCAAAGGAAATGACAGTAGGAAAAGCTGTCTTGGCCTGAAGTTGTGCCCATATCTCACAAGATCTTGATGCCAGTAACCCAGATGAAAGCAATATGGAATCATTTTTTCCTGACTTCCCTGTTTCCCTGAAGACAAAATATTTATATCTCTTAAAATAGCCATGTTTACAGGAAAGTGCATTTTCACATCCCAAAGCACTGTAACTCAATCAGTAATTCTTCAACTCTAGAATGCAGAGCATCTGTATAGCATCCACTAAACTATCAAGCAGTTATACATACCTCTTTCCTTAAAAAATGTCTCTGGTTCACTCATTCACGTAACTGCTTCTTCCTACCGAACGGACAGCAAAAGTCATCAGCGTCCAACAGGAAAAAGTTGTACAAGACTCTTCTGTTTCTTTCTCTCCATATTAGTCATTATTTTGTTCCTACCTAATTCGAAGGTTAAATTTCACATTTTTCTCAGTACTAAACCAGGGTCAGTTTTTACTACTCACAATCAATCCAAGACCTCTGGTCAGTCCAAACAGCTCACATCAAATTGTTAGCATTTGATACTTTAGCAGCAGTGTAAGTAGACCATCACAGTGAATGTGGAAGAGAATGATTGCATTTCCAATTTATTCCTGCTTTCCATAGTCTAAAAGTAAGCCTGGTAATTGCTGCTCTATTTCGTATGATATATTGCTATTAAGTCTGTTTTGCTTTTACCAATAGCAAATAACCTTTTTCAGATTTATCAGATGAAATTTAGCAATTACATTTTCAATCTGTATAATAAAGGTGGTAAACTTAATTTGCATTCTCCTTTAGGAAAAAATCAGTTAAACAAAGAAACTCATGACCACTAAAATTGCTTACATTTTTATGAAGTTTTGTGAAATCAGTATTCATGTGGGAACTGAGCTCTAAAACCCTTCATACCTTTACTAACCGATATTTTAAATTATGGAAAACTCTCAAAATTCCTATTTATATAATACTTCTAGAAAATATTATGATACAAGTATATCATAATATTTTTAAAAATTATCTTAAATAGTATTCAGAGACTAGGAGGAGTCAATACTTCTAAGAAACACTCTAGCATGAATATATGAATATTTACAATTTGATGTTATGTTTTATGCAAAGACCTTAAGGAGAAAAAAATAAACTAAATTAAGCAATAATATTGCAAAGGTCTTTTACCGAATGTGAGAGACTATTATCAGTTCTCCTGGTCTGTTTTGTCAACCATCCACCATCAATTTCTCCTGAAAATCATCAGAAAAATCTATTGAACTAATGAAGCTGAGTTTATTAGGCTTGCTTCAATAAGAGAGCATACTGCACCACCTTGACAAAATCTTAATAGTCTCAGAAAGGGTATATCAGGAGAGGATATACCCTATTACAGGGTCATAGGCCCAATATGAGCGATTTTAAGGTGGGTCTTGGAAGCCAGAGAATCAGTTGGGATTGGGCAGAGTTTATGATATAACGGCTTTGTATTTTAGGCACAGGAAAGTGTGTATTGTGGAGTAAGCTGTTTGTCTTGATAAGCAAATTACTTTAGTTGGTTTACAGTCTTATCTTCCTAGAATATATAGTTCCTGGAGAAAATATCTAATGTGTTTTGTCTAGTCTCAGGATTGTTTAGCACAAAGTCAGGAAAGAATGCTGTGTTCCAGAATTGTTTAACGCAGGAGCAGGAAATTATGTTAATTCTCAGAATTTCTTAGCACAGGAACAAAAAAATGTTTGTTGTAATTCTCAGTTTTGTTTTTAAAACTCTTGTTCTTTAGTAAAATTTTCCCATTACACAGATTAACAGAAACAACAACTTGATGTCCAGCTAACTAAGCAATTTTACCAATGTCACACACCCCAACGTCAGTACTGAGCCATCATCCCTAATTTCCAGTGCTGTGTTCTTAACATTACTCATACACAGAAGAAACTGAGTTTTTAATCTAATTTTAATTAAAAGTCTAATTTGATTGTAACTAAAATGTGGGTGGCAATAATAAAACTTATTCCAGAAAACAAACATCCACTTGATCATCTAGAGTCTCAGGCCATAATTTCCCATACTGGATATTTGTTAGGAAGAACTTAAGCAATTGTTATATAAAACTTCAGAACAAAACTTCAATACAAAAGTCTCAAAATCTCAAGGAAAAAGTTAAGTTATCAAAATATATGAACTTATACATGTAAATATACACATGGTTGAAAGAGTACTGTAACAGTGAAGATATTGGTATATTACATACTATAATCGATAAAATAAAACTTGTCTAAAGTAGGCTCTAAATCCAGAATCACTGTTAGTCTCCAAAGGTCTTAAACGGGCATGAGAAATTGGCGTTTCCTCTGGGTAAACTATGCCCATCAACACTCCCATTTTTAGGATATAAACCATGGGCTGGAATTCAGCGCTGTCTACCCCTTGACCAAGCACTCTTGTATAAGACAGAGTCTGAATAATTTATGTTTGAATGCGGTGGCCCTACCTAAGTCAAGGATTTTCTGCCCTCTGAAGTCCACTTGTTGCAAAATGTATTTACCTGTGAAAAATATATGGATGGAATTACAACATATGGTTCAGAGTTTCTATGCTATTTTGGGGATTTGAATGTGTTTCTAATATCTATTCACATGTATGATAAATAGCCTTTGTAAAAGTTTTGTATCAGCTCTTATTTTATGTATTTAAATAGGCTTGTTAGTATATCATAAGACATACGATCCTGGATTCTAGAGACTATAAATCACAATTGTTCTATCTGCTTTCAAGTTACTCATCCCACTCTAGTTCATTACAAAACCATGTGAAAAGTGAACATTCAGCAGCAAAGCTATTTGGAAGGAAAAAAAAGTTAATACACATTTGTTGGGCTCCTTGGAGTCTAAAATCACAGAAAAATTTTGACACATCTGAAGTTAGTCGTTTGCCTTTTATGGGGCAATCAAAATTCAAGATTTTATATACTATCATTTGGATTTCCTTAAATTCTCTTTATTACAACTGGAAATGAATTATAAGAGAATTCATCGTTAGTGTCCTAGTATTGCTTATTATCATTTTATACATAATCTCTCAAGAGTTATTATCATTCATCCATTCAGTATCGAAAATATTTAAATGGCATTCAGTCCAGCAACTAAAATAAAACATATCACATACTTAAAATTATAATCTCTTTCCTCTCTTATTTTCCAGAAAAGTGAACCAGTAGCTTTATGTAGAAGTGATTCCATGACTACAGACAATGCAGATACGATATACGATTTGGGGAAAAATGTTCAATATTCTATGACAAAGTGTTTGGACATATCATTTATTATGTTTTCTCTTTTACTTATAACAATAGGATTGTCCATCATCAGTGACAAAAATTATCACTACCTTTCAATTTACCTGTAAAGTGAATCACAGTTCAGATTTTTAGTACAATCTAAATAAATTGATGCTTGGCTCTTTGAGTATGAGGAATGGCATGCTAAATAATATTTTAGCAGGAGGTCCTTTGCCAAAAGTATTCAGTTTCTCATTTTTTTAATTTTAGAGAATAGAATCAAGAAATCTCTGGAATCCAATTTAAGTCATTTAACAGGGAATTTCAGAATGATAGTTAACAACACATCTTCCTAAAGCTTTTTGATTTAGAACAGCTACCAACTCTTTATTTGAATTGGCAGATTTTCACATTCTTCATCTTAATTTGTGGAAAGAAATTGGGTAAGATTATTACAGAGGTTACAGTTAGAAAAAAAAGTGTACTTTCATTCCAGAAACAAAACACATATGATTGTATGTTGAAATAATACAAAAAAAGTAAATAATGAACAAGACGGAGGAAAGACATTTCGTTTTACCTATCCTGCTAATCAAAAAAAAAAAAAAAAAAAAAAATCCTCAGACAAAATACATAAGGCACCTACCAGAAGACTGTAAAAGGAGAAAAGGCAGATTGGCTAGTGACCTCAGGGCTTGAGTAACAACCCAAGGATGAGTTCCCTGTGATTTTTACTGGACTCCTATATATCCCATTTCAACTGCTGGATCAGCACATAGTCTGGAAACCAGCCAGCTGGCACAGACCCCTCCTCTGAAAAAAATAGTCTCAAGAAAATCCTCCTGTCCCTAGACAAACAGCAAGGTAAAGGGTAACCCAGTAGACACCCCCTTCTCTTCTTTCTGTTTTGAAACAACACCATGAAAAATATAGTGTTCATCTCCCATCTCAACTAGCACTGTTTTCTAGCTTCTCCCCAGACCTCTACTCCAGTCACCAGAATGCAGCCCTCCCCGTAGAGACCTATCAAGGACAGTACCTCTTGTCCACAGAGCCTGTGTATGGAATGATCATTTTCACCCCCTGCAGTAACAAAGAGGCACTTCTCTCCAGTGGAACCTGTGAGCACAATTATGACTTTGACAACTCCACACCCAAGCCATTCATTGTACAGGAGACTACGGAGTGCAGTCACATGCTCTGGGCAACACACAAGTAAAGCAGACCATAAGAGCACTACAGAGGCTTTGTAAACTAAATTGACAACTGAACTGCAGCCCACACAAATGAACCAGGATTTCTGAATGTAACAAGTTGACTACCTGCTCAAATAGAAGATTTAAATAGGAAGCAGTCTTATGACATAATACTCAAAATGTCCAGGATAAACTCCAAAATTACTCATCACAGAAATATCATAATTTGCATGAGAAACTGCAATCAACAGATACCAACACTAAGATCACATGAATGTTGAAATTTTCAAACAAGAATTTTAAAGCAGTCGTCATAAAAGTGCTCCAGTAATCAACTATAAACATTCTTGAAACACAAATGAAAAAATCAGAAAATCACAGCAAAGAAATAGAAAATGTAATGAAGGAAAAATAGAATTTTTAGAATTGAACAAGATAATAACCAACATGAAAAAAAGAAAAAACAACTCACTGAATTTAGTACCAGGATGACAATAATAGAGGGAGGAAAGAGTGAACTTGAAAATGGAAAACTAAAAATGATCCAATCTAAACAACAAAAAGAAAATAAATTTTAAAAATTGTGACAGACAAAATGTGAAATAAATAACAATATATTATCACACGTATGTTAGGTTGGCAAAATAAAGAACGCTTAACTAAGCATTGCCAAGGGTAGAGAGCAACAAAGTGTCTATACACTGCTGGTGGTAGGTAAATAAATGCAACCATTTTGGAAAGCACTTTGGCAATATTTGATAGTGATAACACGTGCATAATCACAACATCTAGTAATTCTAAGATCTGACCTACAAACATTCTACCACCTGTGCTCAGAGAAGGGTGTTAAGTTGTTCATTATAGGATTGTTTATAAAAGTAAAAATTTCAAGCCTTGTTTATTTATTGCATAGGTAGATACATTTTAGAACATTCAAACATTATTTGAATACAGAGCAACTAAAATAGCTATATTTCCATATACAACACTTAAAAATTTTTAATTTGAATTTAAGAATGAGTGAAAAAGTCCAAGTAAGATATACAAATGGCAATATGAAAAAATGCTCAACATCACGAAGCGTCAGGGAAATGAAAATCAAAACCACAATGAGATATTACCACATACCTGTTAGAATGACTATTACCAAAAAGACAAAAAATAACAAGTGCTGGAGAGAATGTGGAGAAAAGGGAACTCTTTTATACTGTTGGTGGGAATGTAAATTTGTGCAGCCATTGTGGAAAACAGTATGGAGGTTCCTTAAAAAATTAAAAATAGAACTACCACATGATCCAGCAATCCGACTTGTGGATGTCTATCTAAAGGAAATGAAATCAGTATCTCAAAGAGATATGTCATTCTCATGTTCATTGCACAACAGCTAAGATATGGAAAAAAGAAAAAATTCCTGCCGTTTGCAACAATGTGGATGAATCTGGAGAAATTAGGCAAAGTGAAATAAGACAGGCACAGAAAGGCAAATACTCACTTATATCTGGAATCTAAAATAGTTGAACTCATAGAAGCAGAGTACAATGGTGGTTACCAGTGGCTAGGCACTATGGGAGGAGGAATGGGGTAATGTAGGTCAAAGGGTGCAAAGTTTCAGTGATGTAGGATGAATACGTTCTTGAGATCTATTGAACAAAATGGTAACTATAGTTAATAATAATGTATTGTATACTCGAAGTTTGTGAAGAGTACATCTTAAGTATTCTCACCACTCACACGTACACAAAGATAAGTGAGGTGATGGATATGTTAATTAGTTTGATTGTTCTAATCATGTCTTGTCACAATGTATATATATATATATATATCAAAACATCACACTGTACTCTGTAAGTATACACAATTTTTCTTTATCAATTATACTTCAATAATGCCAGAAAAACATTTCATAGTATGAAGTTTATTGCTATTTACTATTAATGTAAAAAGTTTTAAAAGATACCACATATTCATTATAAATGCATATATATGTAGTAAAGATAATATATGCTCTAATTAGTGGTTATTATCTGATTAGTGATTACTTCTCAGATGTAATGAAACTGAATAAGTTTGAGAAGCATTCAAAAATGCACTTTAAGAACTATTACTTTTTATTTTCAAAATCTTTGAAGCTAATAAAGCATAATGTTAACATTTGTTAAATTGAGCAGTCCGCAAATATTTGTCATATAACTCCTTTGCTTTCTGTACATTTTTCATAACAGAGTTTAATACCGATTTTGAAATAGTTTATTTTTCTAAAAATATAGCTGCCCTTGTATGTTCTTCTCTAGCACCAGGAATGAAATCTAGGCCACTCAATGACAGGTTTCCTGTGTTCCTCGGCCTCCAATTTAATTCTCTCTAACATGTACTCCTTGTAACTTTGCCATCAATATGTCCTGAGTTTTATTAGAAATATCCTTATTTAGTTTGGCTCCTTCATTTCCAAGTAACAGCCATCATGTTATTTTCAGGAAAATGAAAACCCCAGCTAAAGGGAAACTGATATCTAGGAAAAAAGTAGTTTCACTTACTTTCTCTTTCTACTTAGAATAGTTTTATTTTAATTTACAATAAAATATTTTTGGGGACATCATAATATAGAACTGTAGAAATTGTCGGGAGAAGTTAAAGTTCAATACAAATAAACAGGATTATCTAATAGCAGCAAAAATATTAAAAAGTATTTTAGGATATAATGGCATCACATATAATAACAAAAATAAGAGGTATTATTAACTGATTTTATTATAGCTAAGTACAGTGTAAAATAATTCAAAATGTAAAGCTCATATGTGAAAGACTGAATATATATACGGACAAAGGCCAGGCTATATGTTATGATAAACCCTTACTCATAATTTGCAGCAGTTCCAGAAAGACCAGCCCCACAGTCAAGACTTAGTCAATAACTTCCAGCTTCTCCAATTTTTGCCTCTGCTTCCAACCTAAGACCAACGGGAGAAAGCCAAATTTGTTCCCCTAATGACATAGGATGCCCCACTTCTTGCCATGCAAACAGTATCCAATCAGGATTCCTAAAATCTTCCCTTTCTTCTGCTGCAAAGTGTCTGATTCCCTCACTATGGCAGCCTCTGAATAAATAGATTTTGCTTGTTCTTATTTGGGTGGTCTTCATTTATTTCCACACATATTATCAAACTTACTTCTCTCAACAACCTTATTTTTAAAAGGCATTATTACCTCCATTTCAGAAAAATGAGGCAAAGGAAAGTTTGTGTAACTTGCCAACAGTAACACATGCAGAAAAATGAATTATAGAGCTGTGATCTGAACCTAAAAATGATGGTTCCAGAGCCTGTACACTTAATACAACAAAAGAGTGCATTACCCTATCTTACGTAAAATTAGACATATCAGTCAAGAGGGCAAACACTGTGCTAAAATGATGTACATCCTCTAAAATCTCAGTAGTATAACATAACAAAGGATTAGTCTTTGCTCATGCTCCAGTAAACATTGCCTGTTTTTTGGGAGCTCTGTTCCACACTTTTTCATCTGAAACTAGGCTGATCATGCAGCCACCATGGGTAGAGGGAAAGAAAAATGGAGACCATTACACATTGGGTCTTAAGGCTGCCACCTGGAAGTAACATCCATCACTTCTGTTCACATTGTCATTAGCCAACCATGTCATATACTCACACACTTTTAAAAGTAAGAACTATAATCCTTCCAGGTACTTGGGAAGTGGAATGATTGATTCAGCTACTGAACAGAATGACGTAAAAAGTATAAGTCTCTAAATCATATTGTAAATTAAAAGGTTTCTGACCCCTCTTCAAAGTAAAGACCACGTCAATGGTAAAAACAGAAATGCCATCTCTCTAATTCTCACTGTACTTAAGCACCAATCATATGAAGGGATTTTCAGTGAAGTAGATTTGAGTGGTTTAATGTCAAAGTCTGACTCTTTAAATACTAATAGATCTATCTATCTACCTATATATATATATATATATACACACACACACAGAATATATACTTTATGTAGTTATATGTATTATTATATATGTGTTCATACATATAATTATTATTCATCAACACTATAGAAATTCAAACGATGGTTATTGCTATGGGCTGACTGTTTATGTCCCCCCCACCAAATTCATATGTTAAAGCCTAATCCTCAATGTGATGATATTAGGAGGTAGAGCCTTTGAGAGGGGATTGGGTCATGAGTGTGGAGCCCTCATGAATAGGACATCTTAAAGAGTCTCTTACTCTCTTTCCACCAGATGATGGTACAGTGAAAAGACAGTGTCTATGAACCAAGAAGCAGGACCTCAGCAAATCTGAAATCTGCTGGAGCCTCTATTTTGGACTTTCAGTGTCCAGAACTGAGAAGTAAATTTCTGTTGTTCATAAGCCACTCAGTTTATGGTACCCTGTTATAGTAGAACTGATGGAAACTGTTATAAATATCACAACAGACGGTTTTGAATTCATCCAACCTTACCTGGTCCCTGACTTGGTGGCCTCTGATATATCATTATCATAACTAGTGATGAAAATGGAATTCTCTTATGGTGAATTTTTTTATCTTGGGTGACTTAGTTCAGAAATTTATTTTATTATTTTCTCAAATAAATAATAATATATTGCACTGAAGAAGAAAATGTTGGTAAGCAAAAAGAAAGAAAAGAGAGAGAGAGAGAGAGAGAAAGAAAAATAATGAAAATGTGTTATGCATGATTATGCTACCCAGAAATAAGGACTGTTAATATTGTGTGTTTGCTGTGTAAACATTAGACTTTTTATTCTCTGCATCAGCACAGAGCTTATCACTTAGTAGGCCTGAAATAGATTTTAAGTAAATGAACAAATAGATATGAATATTCACATTTAAATACATGCATTTCAATAAAAATGGGAAGATACACTCTTTTAAATAGTATTCCTCTCCAAAATGAATCAATAAATTTTAAAGTGTGTTAACAAAAACGTACTATGAGATGCTTTTCAAAACAAACAAAAAAGTCTTTAGACAAATTAATTTAGGATATTACATCACCAATTTGAATATTTGTGGTGATTATTTACATGTCAAAATTACTATGAAGTCCTCTATTAAAGAAGTCTTCTTAATCTTGGTTAACTCAGGATTTCCCAATTTTATTTGACTACAAAATATTTTTCTTCAAATCAGCTTGTTCTAGAAATATCAATCATCTCCTCTTCTCACACGTTCCCATCATAAAAGTTTTGTCCTATCCATGACCTTGAAATAGGCAACTTTATGCCCTCCTTGGCCTTTGGTACCCTGAGGCCACAGCTTATCAACTACAAACCTCTGATCTATGGTGGGCAAATCAGACACTGCCAAAAATATTACAATTTGGACTTAGCATACATTTGGAAAGCTGTGGAAAATCAAGTGGAAAAACTTGGAGACTGAGGCCGGTTTTTCAGCACAACATGCAAGTAGATAAATGAACTGAAAACCTTATTAGAGAAAGAGAGGGAATAATGAGGCAGATACACAATGAGAAGCAAAGTCAGAGAATTCACGATTTGGAGAGAAAGAAAGAGAGAGAAAGTGATAAATAAGAGAGGTTACTTAACAGCGATCCAATTCTTCTGAGCCTAATATTACATTCACAATTTAATTCCAAAAACCCCTCATATATTTATATTAAACATAATTTTAATCGAGCTTATTTTTACCAATGAACGCAACTACTGTCTTCATTCTTGTTTGTTTGTTTGCTTTGTTTTTCTGCAGCTAGCCAGTGCAGGAATCTGAACCCTTGACCTTGGTGTTACCAATACCAGTACTCTAACCAAGTGAGCTAACCAGCCAGATCCCGTTATTCTTCATGAGTGCATCCTATTACACCTGTAAGTACCGTAGTTCATTTGAGCCATATCATGTTTTTTTAGCATTCACATAGTTTTTCAATATTTCCTCATTCTGGACTGGTTTAATTAAGAAAGACCTAAACCTTTAGGCCAATTGTTTCACACTTCTGTGTCTCTCCAGTCAACAAGGGGCAAGTTTGAACTTCGCTCCCTTCTCAGTCATAGTCCTTCCCATCCTAATGCAGCTAGTTGTCATGGGAAAAATAGGGTGTCACTTCTATACTTATGGATGTACCTATATTATCTGAGACTGCCAGGCCTAGTTCTGATATGCTACAAAATTTATAAAATACCCATTCTCTTGACAAACACAGGTTTTCAAACTTATTTTACTGCTGCCAATTTAAACAAAGAAACAAAGATAATCTCATATGACAGTTAAAGCTTAAAAATGACTTGCTTGTCTTAGAGGGTACTCATTGAAACACAGAGAGCCATTTCTTCAAAGGGGGTGGGGGTAGGGAGAGAGAAGTCTCTAAAACAACAATGTTTACAGGATGTGAAAATATGTCTGAAATACTTTTAAATATTGTTTCTATTATATATAATTTATCATAGCTTTGAAGTGATATATTTATACAAAAAACACAAAACAAGTATAAAAAAATGAAAAGAAACAATAGAAAAACATCAAGTGTCAAGAAAAGTAGGTAATCAGCCAAAATAAAAATATGCTTAAAATGGGAGAATAACCTCTACTAAAAATAAGATGAAACTTTACAGGGGAAGAAAACATGAAGAGGGTTATCTTGTTAGCAAGAACCTGGACACTTAAGTAAGATACACTGACATACACCTTTACTGCTGCTAATCAAGTGGGTTTTTTAATGCAGAAAGAATAATTAATGAGGCTTGATATCCTTCATAACAGAATAGAGATGTAAGTCCAATTCCTTTGTGAACTTGAACATCCTCACAGATAGAAGCCAAGAAAGGTTTTTCAAATAAGGACTATAAGCCCAGGTTACAGCTACATTGTCTTCCAGTAAAACGTATGTG
Source organism: Cynocephalus volans (assembly GCF_027409185.1). NCBI lineage: Eukaryota > Metazoa > Chordata > Mammalia > Dermoptera > Cynocephalidae > Cynocephalus > Cynocephalus volans. Next base: position 55,325,100 of record NC_084472.1, read on the forward strand.
CGTGCTTTTGGAAAGCAACATTTTATCTTCTACCATCATGAAAGTGTCAAGAGACCTTTCTAAAACAGATGCTGAGCCTCTGGCAGGGACGAGAATGAGATGCTTAAAGGCCTATATCACTGCTGTATTTTGCCTCTTTCAATCTTTCATGTGCAGATCCCAGAGTATATTTTTTAGCATTTTATGACCTGCTTTTGTATCAACATAAACCAGCAACTCCTCCAGATAATGTCAGATTCAAAATAAATTTGACCTGTGCATCCCATTGTTTATAACTTAGCTACAGCTACAGCTTTTTATAACTTAGCTAGTCTTCTCTTCTGATATTTAGCTCTGTATGAACAAAGAGGCGGATGAATTCCTACCCCTGCAAGAATAATAAATTATCTTATTCTGTGTTCATCTAATTCCACAGAGTATTCTACCAATGTACACTGCACGTTAAAGAAGAACCACTCAACTGGATATGATAATTAGTCGTAAAACTGATGTACTGGGCAGCTTTAGCAACTTTAGATAATTTATTTACTCATTCATTTATTTGTTCATTCATTCATTTCTGTGTTTACTTATTTATCAGATTTTATTTTCTGAGTCAAGTTGGAAAATATCAGAATCTTCTTTCCCACCCAAACTTTTAAGCAAGATAAAAGTCTTCAATATCATAGGTTATCAGAGATGGCAGACTCCAGAATCTGAAATTTAGAGCTAAAAAAGTATTCTCTGTTAAGTTCCTTGCATATTTACTGAATTGAGCAAAAGTTTACCCTCACTTTCTCAAGCCCTACAGTTTCTTTACATCTGAATCATCCTTAACATTTAGAAATGTAAACATATCAGTTTCAATCCCAGGATGACATTTTGTGGGATTCTATGTAAATATTAACTATTTATGTCTTAAAATAACTGGCTCTGTGTCTAGCCCATCCACTTTAGTCAAGGCTTAAAGAAAGAATGAATGCCTTACTGGATTTGAGGGTAAGTACAATTTAAATCCTGGGTCTAAAAATTTCAAGGGATATCCATATTTTAAAGCATCTGAACTTACAAGTCCAAAATAATTGTACAATTCTCTGTTCAAAAAATTAAATAATCAAAGGACACATGCTGAGAATCATTCAATTTCTAAACATCCTGTTTTGGGTTTCAAAGAGAAAGTAGCTGAAGGAGATCAAAAAAAGGTTATATGACCTTTTAATATCCATAAACTAGGGTATTTTCTAAATACTCAAAATGCTGTAAGAAGGTTAGAATGGGTTTGGTAACTATGATTACAATAAATCTGTGCCAGAGATATAAGGTCAACACTAATTTAGGAGAATATTTCAGAAGTTGTGTGTAAGTGATTAGAAAGATAGACATGAAGTTAGATTTAAGGGCTTCTAAATTCTCTTATAAAATCTAAAATGTGAGCTAGTTTTATCATTACAATTTTTGACCCAGAACACAAATCACATTAACTTAACCATTAGCATTTATGCTATAAGTGGAGCATAAATGTGGGTATGGAAAAATGCAAATGCAATATTAAAGTAAAACCCACAGCTTCATCCTTCAAATGCAAGTTTAATTAAGAGAATAAATCAGGCTAATGGATTAAGTTACACCTCTGTAGCTAACTTTCAATATGGCTTTATTTTCTCTTAGGTGAAGAATTAAATGCTGAAAATATTAATGGACTATTGATATATTTTGCAAGTAGAATTTAACTTTCCATATTTAAAAAATAAAAAAATACATTTTCAGGCCTCAAAATCACTTGTTTAAGATATCTGATTATACTTTAAATTACTCTTTTTAATATTTATACACATTTATGGTGTGCAGAGTTGACTATCAGTACTTGTGTACAATATGTAATGATCAAATCAATATTGTTAGCATGTTTATCATTAGAAATCATAATTACTTTTTGTGTCCCTTATCCAATTACTCTCTATACCCCCTCCCACTCCCCCTTTCCCATCTCTAGTAACTACAGGTCTGTTCTCTCCTTCTGAAATTTCAACGTTTTATTTTTTTACTTTTTATTTAATTTTATTTTGTCAATATACAATGCGGTTGATTTTTGTGGCCCATTACCGAAACCCCCCTCCCTCCTCCCTCTCCCCACTCCCTCCCAACAACTTCCTTTCTGTTCACTTGTCGTATCAACTTCAAGGAATTGTAATTGTTATGTCTTCTTCTCCCCCATCCCAGTTTATTTGTGTATTTATTTATTTATTTTTAGCTCCCACAAATAAGTGAGAACATGTGATATTTCTCTTTCTGCGCCTGACTTGTTTCACTTAATACAATTCTCTCTAGATCCATCCATGTTGTTGCAAATGGCAGTATTTCATTCTTTTTTAGAGCAGAGTAGTATTCCATTGTGTAGATATACCACATTTTCCATATCCACTCATCTGATGATGGGCATTTGGGCTGGTTCCAACTCTTAGCTATTGCAAAGAGTGCTGCGATGAACATTCGGAAACAGGCATACCCTTGACTTGATGACTTCCATTCCTCTGGGTATATTCCTTAAAGCTGTATATGATAAACCCACTGCCAATATCATCTTGAATGGGGAAAAGCTGAAAGCTTTTCCTTTAAGAACAGGAACTAGACAAGGATGCCCACTCTCACCATCCCTATTCAACATAGTGCTGGAAGTACTAGCCAGAAGAATCAGAGAAGAGAAGGAAATAAAGGGCATCCAGATTGGAAAAGATGAAGTCAAACTGTCCCTGTTTGCAAATGACATGATCCTATATATCGAACAGCCTAAAGTCTCTACAAAACAACTCTTGGAGTTGATAAATGATTTAAGCAAAGTTGCAGGATACAAAATCAACACACAAAAATTCAACATTTTATTATGGTCTTTCTTTCTTTCTTTGTTTCTTAGCTCCCACTTATGAGTGAGGCCATGCAGTATCTCTTTCTGTGTCTGGCTTATTTCACTTAACATAGTTTTCACCAAGCTCATCCATGTTACTGTGAATGGCAGAATTCCATTCAATTTTATGGCTGGACATGTATGAGAAATTCAACAAAGAGATACAATTTAAAAAATCAAGCAGTAAATTACTCTTTTCCTGCTGTTCATTACATGTTGAGACACCATTTAGTTGGTGTAAGTTATTGATCTTATTTATTTTATCATTATTTTTATTTTTTGTTATCCTACAACTAGACTTAGTTTTCCACAACAATTAAAATGTCAAGGAAAGCTGATCTTAATTTAATGTCAAAATATAGTAAATTCAAGTGACATGAGAGATCATGTCAATATATACCGATCAAAGCATGTCCTTTTGATTGAGACAGCACAGGGTTCGCATTCTGGCCCACACTTTCCATTCCCTTATGTATAACATCTGAATGCCTTAAAACAACTATGAGGAACACATGAGAAAATGTCTAAAGTGCTAAGAATATTTCCAAGCAAACAATGAATACAGCATGCATCTTAGTAGTGAATATTATTATCCTTACCATTATCAAACTTTATCTAAGATAACACTCACTGCTTCCTCATTGTGCCTCACGGCCGGTTAAATCATACCTCAAACCTCCAGGTTATACAAAGATCCAAAATTTTAACAACCTGCTCATGTGTTAATCTGCTTACTGACTCAGTCTTCCACCCATAAAATCTCCTTGATTGTACTCTTGATCCCTCAGTATATCATCTATCCACAGACTATGTTATATCCTACTTCTTGTGTGTTCTGTCATGGGTTCAGTGATGGCCTCGAAAAAATACGTTTAAGTCCTAATCTCCAGATCTTTTGGATGTGATGTTATTATGGAAGTAGGGTCTTTGCAGAGGTATTAAGTTAAGAATTTCAAGGTGGAGAGATTATCCTGGATTATCTGCATTGGTCCTAAGTCTAATAAGTGTCCTTAGAGGAGAGAGCCAGAGGGAGATTTGGCAGAAAACAAGGAGGCAAAGTGGCTAGGGAGGCAGAAATGGGAGTGATGCTTCCACAGGTTGAGGCATGCCAATAGCCACCAGAAGCTGGAAGAAGCAAGGAAGCATTCCCCTTTGGAGCCTCCATAGAGAGTACAGCCCTGCTGACACCTTGATTTTGGACTGCTGTCCTCCAAAACTGAGAGAGCAAACTTTTTTTGTTTCAATTCCTAAAACCAAATATAATTCTCATCTTAAAAATGCAGTGTGTCCTATTATTTATTGTGTTTTCAAAGTCTTTATTTATCTTCTAAAATCCGCATCTCTTTAGCGTTTATACCAAAGGATTATATCACCTGTGCTCCTACATTTTTACTGTTGTCGACTGACATTGCAGTCACTAGCCCTCATTTTCTGTGATTTTTCAGCATGGAAATCAACGTCTTCATCTCAGCCCCTACTCCTATTATTGTTTTGCTTTTAACTTCAATGTGGGTGACATATTCAACTCACCTAGACTTTCAGTTTCTTGACTTTCTTACCTCCAAAGAACCTTTTCTGCAGTTCAGCCAATGCTACAGGATAATAATTTTCTTGACCTTGTTATCACCAATGACTGTACAACCTTCAACATTTTATTCATTGCTCTCTTCTTTTTTGACCACCACTAATTCGAATCATCTGGTTCACTCATGGCAGCAGTTCATTTTCACTATCAACACTTCAAATTCTTTAACTTCTACTCAGAGTTCACTATTATTCTCATGTGTCCACTTCCTTTAGTAAGGCTATTTGCACCATTCTCAATATCTTATTTCTACTCTTTACACTATGATGTTCCTTTAGCAAAGTACCAGTCCTGGTTAACCCAAATCCTAGTGCTCTTCCCTGATGAACTTTGCAGAAGAACAGAGGCAGGTGTCACTTTAAATTCATAACTACAATCTTAAGCTAGTTATCTAATCTACACAAATTCTAGCACAGTTTTCTGTAAATTCTCTCTCTCTCTCTCTATCTTTCTATCTATCTATCTATCTATCTATCTATCTATCTATCTATCTATCTATCTATCTATCTCTATTTTTTTTCAACAAAACATCTCAAAAGAGTCATCCCTAATCTCTTCCTTCCCTTGTTTATATATGTTCATCTTCCTTCAGGCTGCTCAACTGATGTTACTAACAAACTAAAATGGTGCCTCATTCAAAGGTGACTATCCAGTTTTCTTCTTTAATCACCTCATTTGACTCAGTTTACCACTTCTTTCTCTTTGAAACATCCTATTTTCTTTCTTCCCTTAACACTGTATTCTCCATTATATTTTTCTTTACAATATTGACTGCTCCTTCTCTGTTCTGGGCTGCTTTTCTCAATAGTCATCCCCATCCTATGTAACCTCATGCTTCACAAAGTTTTAAATACCATCTTATGCTAATGCCCATCTTATGCCCAACTTTCTCCACTGAGCTCCAAATTCTTAAATCCAACTGTTAACTTGAACTCTTCATTTGGGTATCTAACCAGTTTCTCAAACTTAACATAGCCACAACAGCACCCTTTGTAACCCCTAGCAACCCCACTAATGCTAACAGATGTACAAATACAAAACTATTTACTCTCATCTCAGTAAAGACAGCAAAAGCCAACCAGCAGCTCAAGCCTAAAACACAGGATGTTTTCTTCATTTATTTCTTCCCTTACTGTCCACCAGTTACTTTAGGTCAAAGCAGTGGGCCCTAACTGGTCTTCAAATGTCTTCTACATCTCTGTCATAACATCCAAACTAGTATTTAAAAGTGAAAATTAGATAATATCACGCCCCTCCTATCATTCTCCAGTGGTGACTTCTTATTATGTGCTCTATATAATTTGATCTCTGTTTTCCTCTTCTCTCTCATTTTTACCATCATGGCTCTCTGGTTATGCTTCTTTCACTCTGGCTTTTCCTCTTGTTGGAAAACATGCCAATCTCATTCCCATTTTAGGGTTTTTTCACTTGCTGTCTCCTCCATGACTTGCCTAAGAACATTTAGAGATTAAGGAGAAGATGTGTTAAGAAATCAAGTCCTCTAAATTTCAGCCCAACCCTTTTTTCATCACAATATGCATAGTAGATGCTGACAAATGAACAGACTGTGAATACCTCATATGTCCCCTTATATAGCAGACAATAGCAAGCAATGCTTATAATTATTGGATCAATATCAAGTTTCTTGTACATCGTGGAGCTAACACCGTAGCAAAGAAGAATACCTGTCTTAGCCACAGACTTGATTCTTAGTGCCCGTCACAGTGCCAGGGGAATACGAGACACTCAATAAACATTTGTTGAATGAAAGCATGACTGACTACTCAAATTTAGAGATTAGAGTCTTCCTAGCTTATCAAAGATATGTGATTCATTTCTGAAATATATAAAAATTAAAACTTATGTGAGTACTTTTTTAAGAGAGATTTTTTACATGGCCCTAAATAATTCTCATTTATATATTTCAATATTTATTCTCCAAAATTAGATGCCTATATTTTTATTCATTTTTCTAGGGACTACACACTTGACTGAGAGAAGTAAATGCAAAATTTATTTCTATAGAAAGAGAAAAGAGATGTTGCTAGTGGTGTTTTTCATTTGTTTTTGTAAATATGTATTTTATATTGTGATCTTATGCAGACCTTATAAATTTGGGATTGTCATAAATACACTCAGAAACAAACTATAGGGGCCTCGTTTTTATTTTTGGAACTAAAATGTTAAGTTCCATGCAAACATGGAGTCATACTTATATTTTTCCACCACCATATCTCTAGTTCATTCTTTGTACTATATAATAAATACCTGTGTATTCAATAAAAATCAGAAGAATTTTTAAATTATTGAAGTAAGAACCAATTGACAGAAAAACACTCACTATCTTCCAGAATAATTTTATCTGCAATTGAAAAGTTAGAAAATCCTTCAGAGTGGAGAGAAAAGAACTCAGGAAGGGTTTTGGTCATGAATTAGTAGAGTTTATTGCTTACTTGATAGCATTTTACTAAAAAGAGAAGAGAGAATTTATTATGAAATTAGGAGAAGATCATGGGAAATTCACACTAGTAAGGCATGTCTTTGGTGGGTTCTGGGGAAATGCAAAGAAAATAAGTTTGATACATTATTGTTTAGGCAAATTGTATTAAGAGAGAGACTGTATAACTAAATAGGGGCAAGATCACATTGTATTCCATAACCTGGCAAAAGTACAGCTAAAGAGAGAATGGATAGAAGTCAAAGATTCTAATAATAAGGGATGACACAAAATAATTATGGTTGTTGTCTTCCAACTGAAAAATTAAGGTCTTAGTCTGAGTTGATGGCAATGAAAATAGTATGATTCATTGTTAGAACTAAATTTCAATAATTTCTAACTTCTTAGCACTTTGACATACTTTATCTGGTATGTAGTTTTAGATTTAAGATTCACTTTGAGTTAATTTTTGTGAAAAGTGGAAGGACTGTGTCTAGATTCTTCTTTTACTTGTTTTTCATAAGGATGTTCGGTTGCTCCAGTACCATTTGTTGAAGGGAGCTGAATCCATAAATAAACAAATGAACAATAAAGAGAGACACAGAGAAAGAAAGAAACAAACAGCAATCGTAGTAATATGGTGAAGTTTTAGAAAACTAGAGGAAGAAAAGGGGAGGGGAGGGGGGGAGGGGGCTAATGAGCAATCAATCAACAGACACAAAGTATGATTGAGTATTGTAATGATGAATAAGCAAACTATACTGATTTAACCACTACACATTCTACACAATTAGCAAAAATCAACATTATACTCCACATGTATGTATAATTTTAAAAAAGAGAGAGCGACTATCATTCCTCCATTGAATTGCTTTTGCTCCTTTGTCAGTTAGCAAGTGGCTATAATTGTCAGGGTCTATTTCTGGGCTCTCTATTCTGTTGCACTGATCAATACATATACATTTCTCCCAGTACCACACTGTCGTGATTCCTGTAGATTTATAGTAAGTCTCCAAATTAAATATTGCAAAACTTCTGTAAATAATATATTGTTACAATTAAAGAATGCCTAAGTAAATGTAAAGATGTGCCATTTTTATCACCTGGAAGGCAATAGTATAAAGTTTCAAATTCTAATCAAAATTCTTATTAATATATAGAGTTATTGCCATCCAGATTAAAATCCCAACAGCTTTTTATTGAAATTGCCAATATGGGTAAAAAAAACGTATATGGAAATTTAAATGTAAGAATATAGACCATGAATATTTTAGCAACCTTTAAGAAGCAGGTCAAGATGGTGGGATTTATTAAACCATGTATAATACACACATTATAAAACTATAGAAACTAGAAGAGTGTGATATTGGCAAAATTTCTTACAAGTTTATCTTTGCATATACGCACACTTTTTTATAAATATATAAAAAATGACTGCGCGATAGTGGAGAAAGTTTGTTTTTCCAATAAATGGTGCTGGGTCAATTAGGTAAACCAAATGAGAACAAAATTAATCTTGATCCTTCCACCACACTCAAAATTCAGCTCTAGTGGTTTGCCTGTCTTAATGTAAATGCTATAACAAACTTTTAGGGGGAAAAAAAGGACAGTATCTTTATGATTTTAGACTAAGGGAAAAGTTAATAAACAATTACAATTAACAAATTAGACTATAACTGACAAAAAACTAATATTCAGAAGATATGAAAAACGCAACCTCCTACAAATGAGAAAAATACAGAAAACAACTTTTTAAAAAACAATTTTACATACTTGATTGTACGTATCTGTGAAGTACAGTGTTGAATATCTGTGTGCTATATGTGATGCTGAAATCAGCATATTTGACGTTACACACTGTAAGCATAGAAAACAACTTTTTAGTAAATGGGCACTAGATTAGACTAGACAGTTCAATAAATGATATACAAATGCCAATAATGAGGTAAGAAGTCCTCAATAAGTGATTTTTTGTTTGTTTGTTGACCTTGTATACAACATATTTGCAAAACATATTTATTAATTTTAATAATTTTCTGTAGCTTTTCCCTTTTCAAAAATGTCCTTTATATACAACCATGATATTTTATTACTTTCTTTTTAAGTTATATGCATTTATTTTTTAAATTGCCTTATTCAACTGGCTAGAAGCTTTGTATAATGTTCAGTAGAAGTGATAATACTGTGTAATAGTTTTAGAATTTTTGTGCCTAACATTCAAAGGAAACAATAAAACATCTAGAATCACAAAGTATGGAGAAAAGAGAGGGGATGATTCAGTGTAAGCTCAACATCATCACTAAAGATGGATTATAAATTCATGTCCCACCAATTTGATTCTAGTTGTTTCATCTCTAAATGAAGGAAACATCATCCTTACATAAATATATATGTAGATAGAAAGAACTCTTTGAAGTAACTCCATCTAAGTGACTCTTCAATTATGAGTAACTTTTCCATGGATCTAAATAGCACTGCTATCTGTTTTGGGCTCCCCATGAGTTCCCTTCCTCCCCTGTTTTGTAGAATCAAATTGTTTTTCTTTGGTGTTTGAGCATAAGATACCAAGGCTTTGTCCCAATAATTTACAAAGGGGAAAACAATCAGTTTCTGTAGTTTCATCACACATTGTAGGAGGCAAAACAAACCTCATACATTAAACAGTTCATAGTTTTTTTTTTCTTTCCCTCAGTAGCCTTTTAGAGATTATGTCCTACTAAACTACCTATCTATACAATCACTTCCTGCTACTTTTCTTCACATGCCTTAAACCAAACTGAAATATTTCTAAACTACCTCTCTATACAATCTTACTCCCTGCTACCCTTCTTTACATGCCTTAAACCAAACTGAAATGTTTTACTGTTGCTACATTCTTACCATAATTTCTCTCTTGCATGTGCTATTATCTTCACTCTGAAATGTCTGCTCTATTCACTATATGCCTATATTTTATCCATTAGTAAGATCAAGCTCTTCCAGGAAGCCTCCTCTAGCTTGGAGTTTATGTACCTTGAAACTTATGCAACAATTAATTGTTCATGTGCCAGGCACAGTGCTAGATCCTAGGCAAATCCCTAAGCAACACAGGCAAATTCCTCACCTTTTGTTGAATTTTCCATTTAACAAATATTAAACAAATGATTGTAGTTAATTACTTAAATAAAGTACACTAGAAATAAACATATGTGATTTTACATTGATGGGTACTTTAGCATGTGGAATATTTGCTTGTTTTTATTTTGGTATTATCCTAAAAGATTGACTGCTATTTAAAAGTGAACCCACACACTTACTGCCATCTGATCTTTGACAAAGGCACCAAGCCTATTCACTGGGGAAGGGACTGCCTCTTCAGCAAGTGGTGCTGGGATAACTGGATATCGATATGCAGGAGAATGAAACTAGATCCATACCTCTCACCGTATACTAAAATCAACTCAAAATGGATTAAGGATTTAAATATACACCCTGAGACAATAAAACTTCTTAAAGAAAACATAGGAGAAACACTTCAGGAAATAGGACTGGGCACAGACTTCATGAATACGACCCCAAAAGCACGGGCAACCAAAGGAAAAATAAACAAATGGGATTATATCGAACTAAAAAGCTTCTGCACAGCAAAAGAAACAATTAAAAGAGTTAAAAGACAACCAACAGAGTGGGAGAAAATATTTGCAAAATATACATCTGACAAAGGATTAATATCCAGAATATATAAGGAACTCAAACAACTTTACAAGAAGAAAACAAGCAACCCAATTAAAAAATGGGCAAAAGAGCTAAGTAGGCATTTCTCTAAGGAAGATATCCAAATGGCCAACAGACATATGAAAAAATGCTCAACATCACTCAGCATCCGGGAAATGCAAATCAAAACCACATTGAGATACCATCTAACCCCAGTTAGGATGGCTAAAATCCAAAAGACTATGAACGATAAATGCTGGCGAGGCTGCGGAGAAAAAGGAACTCTCATACATTGTTGGTGGGACTGCAAAATGGTGCAGCCTCTATGGAAAATGGTATGGAGGTTCCTTAAACAATTGCAAATAGATCTACCATACGACCCAGCCATCCCACTGTTGGGAATATACCCAGAGGAATGGAAATCATCAAGTCGAAGGTATACCTGTTCCCCAATGTTCATCGCAGCACTCTTTACAATAGCCAAGAGTTGGAACCAGCCCAAATGCCCATCATCAGATGAGTGGATACGGAAAATGTGGTACATCTACACAATGGAATACTACTCAGCTATAAAAACGAATGAAATAATGCCATTTGCAACAACATGGATGGACCTTGAGAGAATTATATTAAGTGAAACAAGTCAGGCACAGAAAGAGAAATACCACATGTTCTCACTTATTGGAGGGAGCTAAAAATTAATATATAAATTCACACACACACATACACACACACACACACAAACCGGGGGGGGGGGGGAAGAAGATATAACAACCACAATTATTTGAAGTTGATACAACAAGCAAACAGAAAGGACATTGTTGGGGGGGAGGGGGGGAGGGAGAAGGGAGGGAGGTGTTGGTGATGGGGAGCAATAATCAGCTACAATGTATATCGACAAAATAAAATTTAAAAAAAATAAAAATAAAAATAAAAGTGAACTTTTCTGTAACTCTGAGAATCTTTTGTTTTCACTTATATATTTTATCAACCCATTTTTAAAAGAAAAATATCTCCATGCCTTTTATACCTCTACTTTTACTTTTCTGCTCTATTTTCTTATAAGCTATACTTTCCATGTTTTTGTGTCTGTATTGGGGGTGACTATAGTGAAGACTTTCTTCAAAAATGCTTTCTGTATAATTACATCATTATATCACCTTAAATTATTCATGCAGATCTTTGAATTTTTCCCTAGAAGAGCTTAGTATGTCTCATTGATAGCTATGTTTCAAGTGATCTTCAAAGTTTACAGGTATTTTTATTTAAAATCTGGTGTTTATATATTTACTTCCTAGTTCCAAGATTATTTCAAAATAAATATGGTTCTACACTATCATCTAAGGTTATAGAATGTTAGATTCATTTTTTTATGTGTATTGAGAAATTTTATCTGCTCCAAATACAGTGTTTGTGGTATTTCTGTTACAAATACCTTCTCTTAATATCAGCTTATTATCCTGTTAAATGATTGCTTTCTACACCCAGGGTAGCCTTTATTTGTCTCTGAGCTTTCTTCTCAAGTCAAAATTTCACATTGCAGATGAATTTTTGAACATGCAAATTGCATTTTTTTTTTGCCTGTTACCCAACTTTTATCAAAATGCTAATATGAATTAGAGAATGAATTTCTGTGTGAAAAGCTAACTATTAGGAGCAATGAAGAAAAGTAAGGTAAGTCCATTGAAGTAGCTACAGCCTCACAAAAGCATGAGGATGGGGACTTGATTCTATGAGGAAAAATTGTTAAGCAAATCAAATAAGATAGAGCATTGCTTCTTCTCAGCAGAGGAAGAAATTGTATGAAAGAAAAATGCAGTGAAGAAGACTAAATAGCCCAGTCATTCAATGGAAATGTATTTGTCCATGTGGAGAAGGGTAATTTTTAAGTGAGAATGTATCAGAAAGCACTTTCGCTTAAATGGGTCCCCACAGTGTTTACTGTTTACTCATATTAGTAAATAAAATAGATTGAAAAGAAATGTAGCAGCAATCATTCTGATACCATAGTCATACTACATAAAGAGAAGAAGAGAAATTATTCAATTAAAACAAGTATAATAACAATAAAACGGTCATAAAATTAGGACTAAAATGCCTTGTACACAATGTGTTTGTATAAACAGAGATATTATAGAGGAGAGAGAATGCAATGATAATCTAAGAAAGTAATTGGAAAAGGCTATTTTTAAAAATATGTAGTTTTCCTAAATTCAAGAAGTAAATATTCATAAACAGGATGATGCCTTTAATGCAGGGTTTCTATTGACATTTAGGCAGGATAATTCTCTGTTGTGGTGAACTTGTCCTGTGCATTGTAGAATGTTCAGCAGCATCGCTGATCGCTACCCACTAGATGCCAGTAACATCCTTACTCCTCCAAGTTGTGACAAGCATATGTCTCCAGACATTGCCAAATGTTCCTTCAGATGGGGGTAGGGGGAGGCAAAACTGCTCCTGTTTGAAAACAGTTATTTTAATACAATATTCAGAATTTTAAAAATCAAAACAAATCAGCTTTCTTATTCTCAGTACTGATTTTACTAAATCAAACAAACAAAAGCTCAGATATTGTATATGGTTTTAAAGCTTACCAAGGAGATGATACTAATGTTTACTTGTGATATAGGTATTAAATCCTGGAGACAAAGTCTTAGTTATTCAGTGCATACTTTATAAGTAAAAGAGTTGATAGTTGTGTTAGCACATCGTGTGCTGTTTATCTTTAACATCTGAGGCAAAGACAAATGTCTCAGCATCCACTTCAGATGCAATCTGCCTACTTAGAATTACCTCTATTATCTTGTTAAAAAAATAGTCTCTATTGAAAACAGTAGCCAAAAAATAAAATAAAATAAAATAAAAATAAGGCAAACACAAAAAGGATACTGCTAAAGGTTACAGGACCTCCTCAGCACTCGCAACCATAGCTTTTGTTGTTCTGATCTTGGCTCACTACCCTGCCCTCCTTCTGTGGGGTGGGATCTTCATTATTTTGGCTTCAGCCTTCTTATTCAATAACCAGCTGAGCCACAGATCTGTTAAGAAGCAATTCAGATTTTATAATAAGACAGGTTTTGTCCTGTTTTTTTCTGACTTCTCTTCTAAGTAACCTGACTGGAACACATAGGGAAGTTGATTCTCTAGATGTTTTTAATCAATTATTGTACCATGATAAATTTTTAAGAGTTTTTAATTCACTCCACTATATAAATATTTATTTATAAAATATATGCCAATATATGATATATAAATTAATAATATATGATATGCATATGATAATATAATATGCATATCACAAAGCATTCACAAATAGGTATTAATAATGGATAAGATGAATATAGTATAATATTATAAGATAAATTTAAATTTTTAATGTTATGAAATTTTTTGATCTCACTAAAAATGTCATTCAACTTATTTTAGGGAAAGTAATGTGATTGAATGTTTTCCTTTGGTAATCTTGTTTAAATACGTTGAGATACAGTAATCCAAAAATAGGATACAGTTTATTTTGCTATGTGATTGGTAATGACCATTGTTGAAAAAGGTATATCACATGGTACAATCTATATTAGAAAACATATACTTGGGATGGGTTTGCCATTATTGACAGTGAATATAAATATCTACCAAAAATAACATTTCTTATATTTTAAACTTCTGGTTAATTTTGTCAAATCTGAATAGTTTGCCATTATTGTTATCTAGTAATGTAGCTGAGGAAGAGTTTATGTTAGGAATAAAAGAGTCATCTCTGAAGAATCACATTATTAGTATTATTTTCAATTCTTGTGTTTTTTTTCAAAAATTTATTTAAGCCACTTCATTTTCTGAGGATCAGCTTTAGTTAAAACTATATGATACAATCCATAAATCCACTTAACTGATAACAAATGCAATTTAATGCTTTGCAAAATATGGAAAGCAGATAAGGCATTGCTGTTTATATCTTTGAACTGTGGAACTTGTAATTTTCCTTGAGGAGATCACATATGCTACAGTTGATGTTGGAGGACATGAAAATCAATCTGTAATTGTCACATGTTAGATTAAATTGAATGGAAATAGAAGTGGACCACATTCTTCCCATGCGTCTGTGAACATGCTTGCTCCTTCCTTCGGGTTATGCATCCTCTTTAAAGCTCACTGGTGTATGGGTCATTCCTTTTCCTAAGCCTTACAATTGTAACTTTACTCTTTAAATAAAATAAAGATATTTTCTAGATTTTGTAAGCAATTAAACTGCTCTTTTGTTGTCACTCAATAAGGTTTTCTGTGCCCCACATCCCAAATAGAAAATATGCAAAGATAGAACAAGACCCTTTAATGACATAGCATTTGGGCGGTTAATTGGAGACTAAGAAATCAAGAATGAAAAAAAATGTTCTCTTGCTGTGAATGAACTCAGCAGTTTGCTTGTCAAGATTTTTAGGGACTGAAAAACTTAAAAATTATTTTATTGATAAACAATACAAGTATTTTAAAAGCTCAATTAACAACAATTACATACCAGAGCAATTCATAAGAATGTGCTATAAGTTACACTATTTTATGTCCTCAACAAAATGGCAAAATCTATGAGTCATACTAAATCTTTCCCTCTGTTTTCTGACATCATAGTCAATAACTGATGGTTCACATCACTCTGAAGACAATTGATTCTACACTTACAAGCAAAAAATTGCTTAAGGATTTAGTCCCAGACCCAGTTAAACCCAATCCATATGTCTGTACATTTCTCAGAGAAATAGAAATCAGAAATTTGGGGTATGTTAGAGCAAAGGGGTTACAAATGGAGGAAAACACAATCACCCAAATTAAAAATGGCTCAGTTACTGAATGAATTTTTTTTCCAAGTTTATATGTTTCATAACTATTTAGCTTAACCTGATCACATTCTTATTTTTTTATGGCTTCATTTTATGGAATATTTCCATTTATCTCAGTCGAGCTCTCTGTTGCTGTGACTGAAAATTGACAGGCAGAGAGGGGAGGAGACTGTAAATCTTAAAAAGATATTCATAGAAAATATGTCCTTGAGTATTAATTGTTCTCAATATAATCACCATTAATACATTATTTATTATAAAATATATATGTGCTGATTTATATATATTCAATAATATACTTCCATATTTTTATGTCTATATTTTTAACTATATTCAACTTAAATATATTTATAAAACATATTTTTGAAAGGTATATTCTTCTTATAAACCTCATGAATAACATATTAATGAAAAATATATCAAAGAACTGCCCCCAAGAGTTAATTCTGGTGATGTTTGATAAGGGGAGTGGGGTCACAATTAGCAATATTGAATGGTGACAGTATTGACATAGAATTCCTAGTTATTCATAATTATTAAAGCCCGAGGGACCAAAAGATGTTTTTTGACCACAAGAGTTTATATATTTGCAAATTGTTTTTTTGACTTAAAAAGACTTTGTTAAACCTGATCCTGACCACATTGATATGGCAGCTTTGAAGATTTGTTTATGATAATTTCTGTGAAAGTTGTTCAATCGGAACCTAGGTACAGGGTCACAGATAGGATGGAACTAGGCAAGGCATTATCATAAAGAGACACAGATAGATGTGGTAGCAGAAATCTTTATAACTAGATTGATAATCGTAAAACAGGTATGACTGGCAGATACTCGTGTTCAGATCACTAAGTCATTCATTCCTATGCTCAGTGGTCGCTCCATCCCAGAAACTCCAGAATTGTACTACTCAGCAGATTACAAACTCCAGCTGGTTCCAAATGCTGCAATGATCCCGGCAATCATTTAATTTAGAAAGGACAGCAGGATCTCAGTATCATTGGGGAATTTTCCAAGAGGTTCAGGCACAGCAGAGTTGGTGAAAACAAAGATATTTAAAAACTCTAATCATAACACTTTAAATTGTGATTGCATCATTGTCCTGTAGAGTGCAAGAATATGTCACATGGAGCAAAGGTGGGGCAAGAACTTGGAACTCATGAGCAACTACTACAAACTCCTTGAAAACTGGGGGGCACTGAAGCCTAAAGGAGAGGCTGTTGGGCAAAACTTCAGGTGTTTTCTTACCATATGGTTGATAATTATTGCACCTTTATGACAGCTTAGGCAACTCGAAGCTCTGTTGAGTTGGGTTGAATAACAGGTACCAGGAGAAGCAAGTAAGCTCAAATAACTTCTAACTTCCTCTTCAAAACAGTAAGAAAGGTCTGATGCCCAATGTGGTGTATGCGGGGAATGTTGAGGTTTAGAATAAAATATACCAAGTCCTGAATGTGAGTGGATTCTATCAGTTATTAAAGATAGAGAATAAGCAAAGAAATACACACACACACACACACACACACACACAGAGAGAGAGAGAGAGAGAGAGAGAGAGAGAGAGAAAGTCATGGTCCTATCCTTTAGGATTATAGAAGTCAACTAATTCAATTCCCCTATTCATTGATAAGAGGTTTTTGGTTGGTTGTTTTTTTTTTACTTTATTTACTAAATATTATATTATTTATACAGTCCCGTCTATGAGATATTATATAGGCAGTATAAGTGATGCTTTGTGTGTAATAACTTGTGCATTGTGCTCTTTATTAAAATGACTGACTGACTGAATAAATAAATGAAATACAGGGCATAAAAAGTTATATCATCCCCAAATCACATGGGATTCAGGCCTGTAGCTTTCTTATTCTTTCATCTTGTATTGAACAACAATAATGTATTTCAACAGTAAAGTTAGATGGCTTAAAATTGATCCTTGATAGATTCAGAAAGCCCTAAGGAATCCGTGAGCACTTCAGGACTTTATTAAAGACTTTAGCTGCCATTTGTTTAAAAGTTAATAAAATGACTAATAATAAATATTTCTGGTGAAACAAATGCTAAATATAATTAAATTGATACACATTGTTTTGCCCACTCTTTTTCAAATCCTCGTTATTATCTAGGTAGGAAAAGAGAGATCTAGAGAACAGGTGAAATGCACCAAACTCTATCCTCCAGCAAGTCTTTGAATCGCACCCTAAAGAAATGCAGGTCGGTACATTTCAGAAAGTACAGAATCTTTTTCCCTGTGCTTCTTTCAAGCGAGTTGATGCATCGATGCTGCTAGTTAACAATTGCAAAGAAAATAAATCATGATTTGCTACTTAAACATAAAAAGATGCTTGTGGTTTAGAGCTAAATAACACCACTATGCTAAACAACTAAGATGTTAAAAAAGAAAAGAAAAGAAAAGAAAAAGAAAAAGTTATTTATCTTCACTGTGGCCACCAAGGAGTCATTAACATTGAAAGGTCCAATATCAAAATAGACATGTCTTTAGCACTGACATCTGGACTGTGGGGAGAATTAGATTTCTGCAATTAAAGTATCATGTGAAAGAAAATCCAAGCAGGACTCTACAATGTCGCTGGAAGAGTAAGCATGATAAATGTGAAGAAATGGAAGATTATAAACAGAATATTATGTGATTTACTATCCTGATGATTGGTCAACCCATGAGTAAAATATTAGCAAATAACATACTTACATTGTACCCAAGTATGTGACCTCATAGTCTGCTGCTATGAGCTTCAAATCTATTTGTTTTATCAATTGAGTGACTGCAAAAAGAAACTTCTTCCATCTTATCTTTCATGTACAGTCTCCACGAAATGAAATTTTGTTGACCACCCAGGCTCATAGTAGAAGAAATTTACCTTGACTCTATCTAGATTTAGTGGACTCTTAAGTCACCCAAATACTGGTAGCCTTTACTATGAAGCTGCTAAATCATGTCACCCATGGACAATGTTCTGATGTACTGAGCAGCCTGTGAGTTTTTACCATCAGAAACAGTGATGGTACTCTGGAAAATTAGTACTAACCACTTCAGCGCTAATTCTAATTTGTTCCATATTTCTATCTCAATCAAACTGGATCTTTCTAAAGCTGTATTAGATAAAGTTTCTCATAGTTTGACATTATGAAGTGAAACATCCTTGAATACATATTTTGTAACGATTGCAAAGTTATGATGTTCTCTGGTTTCTCAAATGTTTGAAAGATATGACTAAAGTCCAACATAGGATATGCTTTTCTATCCATATGGAACAGAAACCAGTGAATTTATAGTAGAATAAATAAATAAATAAAGATGAAAGCCTTTAAAATGGCTGATCTACCTTAATTCTTCTTTTTCATCCAAGTTATTATTTCTTAATATTAGTTAATAAATTCTACTCTAGTTGGCTTTCTAATTTACCTATTCACTATAGTAGCTCTCTTAAAACTGTGATCATATGGTCAAACCACCACTAAAATATTAACAAATGGCATATTCACATTGTACCCAAGTATATAATCAAAATCTCCTCATCAGAAGGAAGCATACAATATTATTCCTGCAGTTGATTGTGTGAAGATAATCTACCCAATTCACTTCCATGGGTACCGAAATTAAGTAATGGGTAGAGAACTTAAAGATATCTCCTTTCATCTTGGGCATATAAGATTCTTCCAGTTACATACTGTTGTGTAATAAATCACTCCAAAACCAAGTGATTTAAAAAACATTTATTAATCTCATAAGTCTGCATTTTGGGCTATCTGTATTCAGTTTTGCGTTAGCTGGCACAACTCAAAGCCTGGGATCTAGCATCTTCTGTAGGTATGCTCATTCACATCTGATGCATAGTGAGAAAGATTCAAACAGCTGGGTAATAAAACAACAGAGCCTATAACATTTTAGAAGTTTCGTTGTAAGTGACGTTAACCACTTTTTGTTTTCCCAAAAAAGACAAAGCACAAATTGAGAGTAGATTCAACTCTAGGGCAGAGGGCCCACTGTTTGGATTCTAAGGCAGAAAGCCCTAACTGAGGGTGCTAACAACTTACTGTTCTCTCTGCCTCGCTTGTCCAGCATATGATTCAATAAAATCTATGTCAAGTAGAAATGCCTCCGTTAAAAACTTAGTAATGATTAGAAAGGAAATTATATAGGATAGATTAAATAAATATAATTTAAAAATTATAAAAAAGAAAAAATGCATAATAATCAAAATGAAGATTAACATTATATAGCAGATAAATTGCCACAAGGTACAGAAGAAAATATTAAGAGATTTCCAAAACTCATAGATTTCATAGAGAAGCAAAACTGAATTAGCTCAAAAAACATATATTAAAATAGGAAGGGCACAGAATGTGAGTTACTGAGTTTAGGAAATAAATGAAAAAAATGTGATATCATTAAAAAAATTAACACTAACTTAGAAGCAACGGGAAGTAGGAGCTCCAGTGGCGCAATCGGTTAGCGCGCGGTACTTATACAGAAGCAACGGGAAGTACAATTGACACTATTAAAAGTACACATGAGGCAATGAAGTTAGATTTGAAAATATCATACAAAATTAAATATTTAACAAAAAGATAACTGTGAAAAAAATGAATAAGGAAAATGAAGTATACGAAAGACAGATGAAGTAGAACATATGCATAACTCATACTGCTAAAAAAGAGAACAGAAATAAATACATCAAAGTAGAAAAATAATGTCCTGAAATGTAGAAAAACTAGAACTTGTAGTAAAGAATACAGTGTGTTTGAGAGAGAAAATGATACATAATAATTGCTACCAATGTATATTGCGGTGACATTTAAAAAAAAAAAAAATCTTTGAAGATAAAAAAAGAACCCCAGGGGCATTCAGAATGAAAAATGTCACCTATGATGGGGAAAATATCAGGGTGATATCGGCTTCCCAAATAGCACATTTTAACACTGAATCACATTTCCAAAGGAACAAATGTTTAATTTAAAAGAGTTTCATTCTTAGCCATGTCATTTAAATATTCTGATATATGAAAGCTTTTGAAGAATTTAACAACCATAAAACTTATTGGAAACAAGAAACACCTTCACTAAATAAAACTGACAAACAAATGGATTCAAACAATATACAGAGAAATAAAAAGAATTGGAGGGGTGGAAGGTTTGACTTAGGATACAGAAAGCTGAGAAGAGATTGCTGCTGTCTTAACAAGCTAAAGCCAGAAAATCCATTAAATCATAACTTCTCTTTAAACCCTTGAAAGGCAGAGATCTCAGGACAACCAACTAGTCTTAAATATAAATAAGTGCCTCTGAGGAGAGATAGGAGATGAACTCTGGATTACCTGGGGCAGAGCACAGAAGGAAGATGGGACTGCCATATAAAATGGTAAAAGGAATTCAGCTAAAAGAAAATAAGTAAATTGCTAGAGGCCAGATGTAGGATAGCAGGAGAGTATAGAGACCCTGGGAGCCACAGATACAAGGGGGATTTGCACCTACTTGTGAATTCGTCTCTATGAATTTCACCAGGTGCTCAAGAGAAAGACGGAGACAATGAGGAAGTCAGAGAATGCCTCCCACAGATGCCAGCCGTGGGGAGGACAACAGATATTATTACTGTATTCTTCTCCCCTGCGGAATAGAAGATTTAATTCACTGGGGAAAAGAAGCAAACCCTGCTGTCCTCGAGTAACAAGTGAAGATACACATTGGCAGCTGTAGGAAGGAAAAAAAAAAATCTCTTTCCCTCGGGAAGGGATAGAAAATGCATCCTGGGCTCAAAACTTAGAGAATATTTTCATTGCAGGAGAGAAGGATCACTGAAAAAACCCTACCCCTGAGGACCAGGTATCCAGTGGACAGAGGCTGAACCAAGACAGTCTTTCTGTATATTGTCCACACACCCATAGAAAACCTATTGATTTTTCAATAGCTAGCCAAAATATCCCCCTGCTTCATTCTCTTCTAATTTCCTCCTACCATAATATTAATTGGTTGATTCATTTAATCATTCATTCAATAACTGTTTGAGAATCTGCTGTGTCATTAGGCATGAAGCTGCAGCATTGAATGAAATAGAGAAATTCATTGCCCAAAAAGTACTTGCATTCATAGGAGGCACAAAAATAACCAAAGAAATATATAACATCCAGAAATAAAAGTGCAAAAACACTGCGAAAGGTTAGCATGACAGGAGGTAGAGGAGAGAAAACTTAAATAGGGTATTCAGGAAGGCCTCACCGAGGAGTAACTTTGAAGCTAAGATTAAAAAGATGGAGATCAACATTCTCCAGGACAGATCACATATTAGGTCACAGATCAAGTCTCAACAAATTCAAAAAAATTGGAATTATCCCATGTATTTTCTCAGACCACAATGGATTAAAATTAGAAATCAATAACAAACAAAATTCTGGAAACTATACAAACACATGGAAATTAAACACCACTCTACTTAATGACATATGGGTCCAAGAAGAAATCAAACAGGAAATCAAAAAATTTATTGAAACTAATGAAAATAATGATACATCATGCCAAAACCTGTGGGATACTGCAAAAGCAGTGCTAAGGGGGAAATTTATCACTTTAAATGCTCACTTCAGAGGAATGGAAAGATGGCAAGTGAACAGCCTAACACTTTATCTTAAAGAACTAGAAAAACAAGAAAAATCCAAACCAAAATTAGCAGACAGAAAGAAATCATTAACATCAGAGCAGAACTGAATGAAATTGAAACCCAAAAAATAATACAAAAGATCAACGAATCAAAAAGTTGGTTTTTAGATAGAAAAGATAAACAAAATTGACAAACAATTAGACTGGCTAACTAAGAAAAGAAGAGAGAAGATTCAAATAACAAAAATTAGAAATGAAAAAGGTGATACTACAACTGATACATCTGAAATACAAAGAATCATTCAAGACTACTATAAACAACTATATGCCAACAAATTTGAAAATCTGGAGGAAATGGATAAATTTCTGGACAAACACAAGCTCACAAAACTGAACCAAGAAGACGTAGAAAATCTGAAGAGACCAATAAGAATAAAGGAGATTGAAGCTGTTATCAGAAGGCTCCCAACAAAGAAAAGCCCAGGACCAGATGGATTCACAGCAGAATTTTACCAAACATTCAAAGAGGAATTGACACCAATTCTTTGCAAACTATTCCAAAAGATTGAAACAGATGCAAATTTCCCAAACTCATTCTATGAAGCAAACTTTGTCCTGATACCAAAACCAGGTAAACATAAAACCAAAAAAGAAAAGTATAGGCCGATATCCTTGATGAATATAGATGCAAAAATCCTCACTAAAATACTAGCAAACAGAATACAGCAACACATACCTAAAATTATTCACCACGATCAAGTGAGATTCATCCCAGGGATGCAAGGTTGCTGCAACATACGCAAATCAATAAATGTGATACACCATATTAATAAAATCAAACACAAGGACCATATGATCATCTCTATAGATGCTGAAAAAGCATTTCATAAAATTCAACATTCATTCATGACAAAGACTCTCCATAAGTTAGGTATAGATGGAAATTATCTCAACATAATTAAAGCCATATATGCCAAACCCACTGCCAATATCATCCTGAATGGGGAAAAGCTGAAAGCTTTTCCTTTAAGAATAGGAACTAGACAAGGATGCCCACTCTCACCACTACTATTCAACATAGTGTTGGAAGTACTAGCCAGAGCAATCACAGAAGAAAAGGAAATAAAGGGCATCTAGATTGGAAAGGATGAAGTCAAACTGTCACTGTTAGCTGATGACATGATCCTATATATCAAACAGCCTAAAGCCTCTACAAAAAAACTCTTGGAGTTGATAAAGGATTTAAGCAAAGTAGCAGGATACAAAATCAACAAACAAAAATCAGTCACATTTCTATTCTCCAATAGTGAACATGCAGAAAGAGAAATCAAGAAAGTTTATCCATTTACAATAGCCACCAAAAAAATAAAATACTTAGGAATTGAGTTAACCAAGGATGTGAAAAATCTCTATAATGAGAACTACAAACCACTGCTGAGAGAAATTAGAGAGGATACAAGAAGATGAAAAGATATCCCATGCTCTTGTATTGGAAGAATCAACATAGTGAAAATGTCTATACTACCCAAAGTGATATACAAATTCAATGCAATCCCCATCAAAATTCCAATGGCATTTTTCTCAGAAATGGAAAGAACCATCCAGACATTTATATGGAATAACAAAAGACCACGCATAGCCAAAGCAAGGCTGAGCAAAAAAATAAATCTGGAGGCATAACACTACCTGACTTTAAAATATACTACAAAGCTATAATAACCAAAAACAGTATGGTACTGGCATAAAAACAGACATACTGATCAATGGAACAGAATAGAGAATCAAGAAATCAACCCACACACCTACAGCCATCTGATATTTGACAAAGGCACCAAGCCTATACACTGGGGAAGCAACTGCCTCTTTAGCAAATGCTGCTGGGAGAACTGGATATCAATATGCAGGAGAATGAAACTAGACCCACACCTTTCACCATACACTAAAGTCAACTTAAAATGGATTAAAGAATTAAATATACACCCTGAAACAATAAAACTTCTTAAAGAAAACATAGGAGAAACACTTCAGGAAGTAGGACTGGACACAGACTTCATGAATATGACCCCAAAAGCACAGGCAACCAAAGGAAAAATAAACAAATGGAATTATATCAAACTAAAAAGCTTCTGCACAGCAAAAGAAACAATTAACAGAGTTAAAAGACAACCAACAGAGTGGGAGATAATATTTGCAAAATATACATCTGACAAAGGATTAATATCCAGAATATACAAGGAACTCAATCAACTTTACAAGAAAAAAACAAGCAACCCAATTAAAAAATGGGCAAAAGAGCTAAATAGGCATTTCTCTAAGGAAGATATACAAATGGCCAACAGACATATGAAAAAATGCTCAACATCACTCAGCATCCGGGAAATGCACATCAAAACCACACTGAGATACCATCTCACCCCAGTTAGGATGGCTAAAATCCAAAAGACTCTGAACGATAAATGCTGGTGAGGTTGCGGAGGAAAAGGAACTCTCATACATTGTTGGTGGGACTGCAAAATGGTGCAGCCTCTATGGAAAATGGTATGGAGGTTCCTCAAACAATTGCAGATATGACCCAGCTATCCCACTGCTGGGAATATACCCAGAGGAATGGAAATCATCAAGTCGAAGGTATACCTGTTCCCCAATGTTCATTGCAGCACTCTTTACAATAGCCAAGAGTTGGAACCAGCCCAAATGTCCATCATCAGATGAGCAGATACGGAAAATGTGGTATATCTACACGATGGAATACTACTCAGCTATAAAAAAGAATGAAATACTGCCATTTGCAATGGCATGGATGGACCTTGAGAGAATTATATTAAGTGAAACAAGTCAGGCACAGAAAGAGAAATATCACATGTTCTCACTTATTTGTGGGAGCTAAAGATAAATAAACAAATAAATACACCAAAAAAAAAAACCGGGGGAGGGGGGGGAAGACATAATAATACAATTCCTTGAAGTTGATACGACAAGCAAACAGAAAGGACATTGTTAGGAGGGAGGGGGGAGAGGGAGGAGGGAGAGAGGTTTCAGTAATGGGCCACAATAATCATCCCCATTGTATATCGACAAAATAAAATTTTAAAAAAGATGGAGATCAAGTGAGGCAGAGATGTGAGGAAAGATTACTCCTGAGAGATGAGAAAGTGAAGATGTATTGCTGCTGGGATATGTGTGGTGTGTTGAACACACAACAAGAGATTGGTGCGACATGACCCAGTAAGCAAAGAGCAGCACAATGTTATTCGTTCACATTCTATTGTATGATCCTCTGTCTTCCCTTCACCTTGCACATTGTGGCTATTAAATATATATGTTAGTGTGTTTTGTGTAATGCTGTTGTAGCCTGTCTTGCATTATAGTAATACCCCCACCTAGCTATAAACTGGAAAGTTACCCTCTTTTATTCATTTTGAATCCTCAATGTCTGACACTACGTGTTAGTTCAATTGAAATCCAACTAAGACCAGCATTGGTTTATTAAAATATACCAGTTTCTAAAGGAGAAGAAAGAAAGTGAAAAACCATTTCTCCTGGAAGCATCACCTATTTCCTCTGTCCCAGACCACTTCTAAACCAGTTCTGGGTCACTAAGAGCCTCTGCCATTACTGCAAGAATACAGTTTAGCTGACCCAGACGGCCTAATATACCCAATAACAATTCTAATTTTGGTACAATTTCCAAAGCAAGGACTGAAAGATTGAAACAAAAACTGATTCTTCTCTTGGATTTTTGAATACCTGGTCTAGAAGTCATCATGACTCCCTGGAATTGGTCTGTACCTTGGTAAATTTCAACAGATTAAGGTTCCACTGTTTAGTTTCTGATAAACCAATTAACAATCTCTCCCTTAATTCCTACTGCTTTTATAGGTATACAGTCAATCAAATAGTGGTTTTGGTAGTCAATATAAGTAAAAGAATCATCCAATGTATCCACTTAACATTAATCAATTTCCTCATCTTTTAATGAAGGGACTTTTACCGGATAAAATCTAGTCCTGTATTGTTTAAGCCTTTCACCATCAACAGAACTGCTATACTCTGGCAAACATGTATTTAATTCTAAATACAGTAGATTCTGTAAATTTGGATCTTTGCTCTTTTTTCCCCCTCTCTTAAAGAAACAATTTACATTTCCTACTAGTAAGAGAAAAGAAGATCCCAGAGAGAAAAGGATTAATGGTAAAATTTCATACATTCATGTCTGATACTTTACAGAATTAGAATTCTCAATAAATATTACAAAGGAGAGGTCAGATAGTTTAGCTTTTAAAATTCTAATTAGATGAAAAAGAAATATGATTTTTAAAATGAATTCTGAAATTACTTCAGTTTAAAATTCCCTTTCTGTTCATTTTTCTAAAAAAGGTGAAAAATCACATACATTGTGCTAATAATGATACTTTTAAAAAATCTACTATGTTCCAAACAACTGCTGATTAAAAGAATGAAATCTCATCATAAGAGGAAAATCTAATGAGTTCTCATGAACAATTAAAAAGATTATTTGCATATTTTTAGCCTATTGGAGGAAAAAATATGAAGCAGGAAAGGTTTAGCAATAATCACATGCTGAGTAGGAGTGAAAAGGGAAACATTAAATGCTTGTCTTGTTCCTCCCGAAGCCATGGAGAGCATTACAGGAGGCTTATTAGCATGCACATTGGAGTGACCTGGTTTACCAGTCCTCTGCATTTAGGCAGGTGTTTATTACAGGTGCTCCATCTTTTATATTTTTATCCCTCTAAGAAATATTAGAAATTCAGAGAGGACACATGCCCGATTATGTTCACAGTATATATAGTACAGCTATGGGAAGAAGAAAATTAAACCCAAACCAATGCTTGAGAAGCATTTGAGCACTCTTTGAAAAGTCTATTCTATGACTTTTATTCTTTGTCATCTAATTTCTGGTACATTCAGACCCTCAAAATATCTTACCCTGAAGTCAAGATAGCAAAGGTAAGAAGCTAGAAAAAAATATGTGCTTGAGATTCGGCAGTGATTAGCCACTTACTACCAAATGGCCTCAAACAAACAATTTTTTTCTCTATATATCCATAAGTCATACATGTGCAAAGATTATAATAACATCTACCTCTTGGGATAGTTGCAATGATCAGGAAAGACATATTTTTCCAGTACAGTTTGCTGTATATAGAAGGCACTCACTCATTGCTTGGCTGCTAGGATCATAAAACATTTTAAAAATAAACATCCGTTAACAGTCATGTAGCAGATCATTAATGGAGAGAATACTCAAGTTAGTTTCTAAAGTGTGGGAAACAATATAGTCAATGGAGTCATCTTTGATTCTGAGGAACAGTGACAATTTCTGTTACACTACCTTGTCTACACCTTTAATTAACCCTGACGCTGGAATATACAGAACAAACTGGAAACACTGGCACACCCTCTGAAGTATTTAGTTTTTGCTGCCCCGCAGCCCATCCCCTCATTCTTATTTCAGCCACAGCCTTGCTGGGTGGTGCTGATGCATGCTGATGTTGTTAGACCCAAAGGCATGCCGCACGGACTCTGTTTCCTGCCTGCAGCTTTCTCAGGAGCCACAACAGCCTTCTCAGACTGCCCAAGCACAGCCTGTGAGTGCAAGATGGGAGGGGTTGGACGGTATAGCTAATGACTTGGCCATATGAAAACAATAGGATTAGGAGCAAGTGGTTAAACTCCATAGCCTCCTGCCCTTAAGCAGGAAAGTTCTGGAAAGCATTCTTCATGCTTCTCAGGGGTCCCACCTGAATTGAGCCCCTGCTTCGCGCAGCAGGGAGCTGGATAACGCATCACTGGCTTTTTGTCCTCTTGCCTGTCTCTCCTAGCTACTTAATGTGAGCTCCTTGGAACCATCTGCCAAAGAAATCCCTGTTTCCGGCTCTTTTTTTTTCAGGAGGGCACCAACTTAGGACATTTCTCAAAAATGGAATGTCTATCGGTTGTAATTTAGAACGGGACTACTCAAAAGACACAAGTCTCATAACTTTGATTTATTATAACTTGAATAAAGATATGTATAGCTCTTCATAGGATCTTTTATATAGATGGAAAAATAGATACACGGTAGAAGAGGTGACAGCTTGTTAATCAGAAAGAAAACATTTTGGAAATAACAACATATATTGTAATTATATAGTACCTCATATTCATTTTACCTGGTTTTTTGTAAACAGAGGTAATGGACTCTTAAATTGTGTGATAGATTAAAATGCAGAAAAGAATCTTGGTAAAAGATATTTTTTACAGTTTTTTTATATGATTCACCCAGAGATGAATTTTATATTTCAAGATGGAGATTTAATTTGCTAACACCTGCACCATTAATACCAGACTTTTAAACCATTCATTATTAAAAAATTGCAAGATATGTAGAACATAAGAAATAATATAATGAATCCCTGTGTAAACATTACCCAACTTCAACAGTTATCAGCATCTTACCCTCTTATTTTATCTACTCTCTCGCTTTTTCTCATTAGTATTTTAAATCACCTCTAAGAGGACATTTCTCCCATAAAGTTCAGTGTGCATCTGCACCAAATAAGGACATTATTTTTAATAATCATAATGCCATTATTATACCTTAAACAATTAACAATTTTTTCATATCATCTAATGTCAGTCCTTATTAAATGTTCTCTCCTTGTCTTAAAATATCTTTTTTATAATTAGTATGTTTGAATCAAGATTTCTTAAATCTCTTATAGTTTATTATAGTTTCTTTTTTATTTTTTAAGAAAATATTGAGGTTCAATGAAGATACGATAAAATGCACAGATTTTAAGTGTGCAGTCTTATGAGTTTTGATAAACGTATTAATTAGTATAACCGCCACCCCAATCAATACATGGAATATTCATTACCCTAGAATGACCTCTAATGTTTCTTTGCAGGTGACCCCACCCCATCACAACAACTGAGACAACCATTGATAAAATTTCTAACATCATAGCTTAGTTTGACTGTTCCAGAACTACCTATAAACAGAATCATAAGATGTATACTTTATTGTGACTGGCTTTTTTCTCTCAACTTATTGTGATTGAGATATATCCATGTTCTTGCTCATATCAGTATTGCTATTAAACAATATTATGCTATTAAATGAACATGCCACTATTTGTTTACTATTCACGTGTTGATGACTGGCTTCCACTTTTTGACTGTGAAAAATAAAGAATTGAAAATTCTTGTATAGGTATTTTTGTAGACTTGTAATCATATATATATATTTTTATTTATCCTAGGCAATACCTAGGAGAAAAATTTCTGGGTCAAATGGCAAATGTATGTTTTAACTTTATTTTTTTTAAATGAAAATTTTTTTGGAGTGAATGCAGTCTTTCAAACTTATATCAGCAATGCCTGAGAGTTATTGCTGCTACACACCCTCTCAAATTTGATGTTTCAGTATTTTAAAATGTAGGCCATTCTAATGGGGATCTAGTGGTATTATATTATGTTTTAAACTGTTATTTCCATGGTAACTGATGATATCGAGTGTCTTTATGTGATTATTGGTCATTTTTGCTTTCTTTCTAAGTTATCTATTAAATCATTTTGTCCATTTTTGTTATATTAGTTATTTTATTAATGTGTTGTAGAAGCTGCTTATATATGCTCGATACAAGCTCTTTGTGAAATATCTGTATTGCAGAAAACTGCCACCTGGTTTGTGGCTTACCTATTCATTTTCTTAATTTTTTGAAGAATAAATGTGTTAAGCTTTGATTAAGTTCGATTTGTCATTTTTCTTCTTTAATCATAGTGCTTTTATATTTTGTCTTAAATTACTGCCTACACTCAGTCACAAAAATATTCCTATATATTTTCTTAAAGGAATTTTATAATTTTAGCTTTTATATTTAGATCTGTGATCCGTCTCAAATTTTTATATATGTCGTGACATAGGATCTACATTATTTTTCTTTTTCAAGTTGATATCCAATTTTTCCAGAACCATTAGTTAAAAAGACTATCCTTTCTCCCACTGAATTAACTTTTTGCCATTGTGAAAATCAATTGATTGGATATATGTCAATCTATTTCTAAACTTTCAATTCAATTGTTTTGTTCTATTTGTCTTGATGTATATTTAAATTGTCTTGATTACTGTTATTTTATCAGCACCACACTCTCCCGAGTGAGCCACGGGCCAGCCCCATGATTACTGTTATTTTATATTAATCCTTGAAATCGAGTTGTTCAATTTTTCAAATTTTTTTCTTTTTTATCAGTAGTGTTCTTGGCTGTTTTGGGCCTTTTTTTATTGTTTGACTGTTCACGTGTCTATATTATTTATGAAATAAGCTTGTTAATTTCAACAACAAATGCCTGCTAAAATTTTTATAGAAGTGTGGTAAATATATACAGATCAATTTAGGTATAATTATTTTCTATATATCAATATTGAATTTTTCTGTCCATGAGCATGGTATATCAATTTACTCAGATCTTCTTTATTTATTTCAGCAATGCTTTGTAGTTTTCAGTGTACATATGTGTGTTGTGTGTTGCATATATGCCATTAACTTTATTCTTAAATATCTATGGTTTTTGCCACTGTTTATAAATAATATTTTAATTGTATTTTCTAATTAATCAATATTTATATTGAGCAATACTTCAACCCTGCTAAATTTACTTATAAGTTCCAGTGTAGGTTAGCTTGTTTTAAAATTGCTTAGGATTTTCCAACATAAACATGAAAGCAAATGCATTTTTCATTGTTCTCAGATGTTATTAATATAAATAAACAAAGAACAGAAGAATCACATTGTTGATTCGTCATTGTTAAGTAACCAAAGGATATAGAGCATATATTTTTCAAAGGTGTTTCTCTTCTCAGCACTACACAATATTGTAAAATTTTAAATACAGAATCAAATGAGCACTGGTGTAGTGCTACTTGATATTAGGTAAACGCCTAACTTAATTGTTTTGGATGGTATTTTAATCTTTTGCATTTTCCATTTCATGCCCAAGTGAATGCGTAGTAATATTGTTTCATTGCCAGCCAAGAAAGATGTGATAAGAATTAGCCAAGAAATTGTGAAACAATGCCAGAGAATCTTCCCCAAAATGCAATACACACACATGTTGATAAAATGATGAAGTATACACCATGCATGATTTCAGTTGTCAATAATCTCAGTAGAGCTTCTGGAGTGATAAGAATAAAGTACCTGATTTGAAATTTTTAACAGCTGCCAGAGGAAGTTTCTCATTTGTTGTCAATCTAGATAAATATTGAGAAATAGAAAATTGGTCCTGTAGAGATTATGTAATTTCCTCCTTGCAAGCTGTTGGATGATGTTGGTAATTGTTTTGAGCTTGTCATAAATCCCAGCTATGTAACCTTTAAGTCAAAGAAATGCACAGTCTCTGTCATCACTCGGGTCAAGCTGTATCTCTTAGAAGACACATCTCCAGATAAATCTTGCTGGTGTTAACGTTTTGTCTTGATTACTAAATAAGCCAAGTTACAATGTGTCCTCTATGACCAATGGCCTAGCAAAAAGTAGATGTGATGTTCACTATTAATCTTCCTGTCATTTGAAAAAATGGCATTGATGTAGCACTGGAAAATTAGGCTCCAGAAAGAAAAACAAAGACACCATTTCAAATGTTTCAAAATGTTCTGAATTTTTTTGTTCTTGGGTGATATTATTCTGAACTATTCCCAACTCGCAGTATTCACAAAGTAGAGATGAATTCAAGGATGCAATTTTTTTTCATGTTAAATTATGAATGGCATGCATGGTATCTGTTGCCCACCTGGTGTGGAAAGATATGTGAGCAATTAATTTCTAGAAATAAGAAAGAAAGAATACTTTTATTACAGTACTGGAGAAAGTAAAATAAAACAGGAATTTTGCACATTATTTTTTAAACAATGTTACAATTAACATCATCAATAATGCTAAAGCAAACAGAGATAGTAAATTGTTTTCTTTTCTCAGGAGAAACCTCTTCTTTAGTGCTTGTTACATGAAATAAACAGATGTATGAAGAATATAAAAATGATTAATAGCTGGGCTAATACACAAGAGACATAGAGCCTGGCCCTAATACTTTTTCTTATATTTGAGATATGTGGTTTATGTAAGTTACAAAGGCTAATAATAGAATGAACACTCATCTATACAACTCCTCACTAAACGAACAGAACATTACTAATAATTTATGAGCTTCCTGTGAGCCTTTCATGATTCCATTACCTTGTCTCTCCTCCTGAACTGCAGGTTTACACTTCTTCTGCTATAGACATATTTATCTGTTCCTAAAAATTATTACTCAATTTTGAAGTACTTTTGAAGTTTATATAAATGTTAGCCTTGCTGTGAATCATTCTTCAGCACAATTTCTAAAGAGATTTTGTAAGATTTATTATCTTTGTACATGTAGCTGTATTTGATTTGTTGTTACTGTTGCATAATATTCCATAACTTGAACAAAGGACAATTTATCTCCCCTTCTTCAGTGGGCATTTTTGTTGTTTCCAGTTATTTCACTAATACTAAAGAGGCTATGCACATTCTGGTATATTTCTCCTGTAGAACAAGTGCAAGAATTGCACTTGAGAGTAGAATTTTTGGGGTCATTTTAAATTTTCCTGGAACATACCCAAATAGTTTCCAAATATTTCCAGTTTACATTCAAACCAGGGTATGTGATGATTTTTTGGCACCACCTACTTAAATATTGACAGTCTTAAAATTTCGTCCACCCTAAAGATAAAAAATGGTGCGTTGGTTTTAATTTTCATTTATCTCAATGATTGCTAGTGACTTTGAACATCTTAATAAATATTTGTCGGCCATTCTTATTTCCTCTCTCAAAAATTTCTCTTTATAATTTTGTCCATTTTTGAATTATTATATTTTGCTTACATATTCGTAGCATTTCTCTATGTATTTTGACATTAATTCCTGTTCAATAATATGTGCTACAACTATATTTCTCCCATCTGTGATTGTTTCTCAGTCTTTATAATATCTTTTGATCAGTAGCCATTCTTACCTTTAATGTAGTCCAAATTTGTTAATGCTTTAGTTTATTATAAACATCTTTTCTCTTGTACAACGTACCCTGAAATCATAAAGATAATCTCCTATGTTATAAAACTTTAAAGCTTTATTTTTTATATTTAAGCCAAACTGGTGCCTATTTTTGTGTTTGAAGTAGGTAAGACTTAGGTTTTATTTTGTCATATGTGGGTATATGAGTGTACTTGTCCGAAGACAGATGGTTCACCAATGTATCCACAATACACCAAATTTTCTTTTTCTTTTTTTGTTGGTTATGAATATTCATGAGATACAAAGCCAATTGTCACCCCTTGTGCCCAAGATGTGAAGGCCAGATCCATACTGGCATCATGCCCATTACCACAAATTGTACTTGTGTCCCATGTCCTCCACCCAATTATCCCCAACCTCCCTCCTCCCCCCCACTCCACTTTGTATCCCAAGGTATGTTTTCTCCCTCTACAAGTCCAATGTACTACTGTGGTCTTTCTTTCCTTCCTTCCTTCTCTCTTAGCTCCCACATATGAGTGAGTACATGTGGTATTTATCCCTCTGTGCTTTGCTTATTTCACTCAATACAGGTTTTTCGAAGCTCATCCATGTTGTTGCAAATGGGAGAATTTCATTCTTTTCTATGGCATAGCAGTATTCCTTAGTGTATATATACCACAGTTTCTTTATCCAATCATCCATCAATGGACATTTAGCTTGGTTCCATGTCTTGGCTATTGTAAACAGAGCTGCGATGAACATGGGAGTGCAGGTATCCCTTCAACATGATGATTTCCATTCCTCTGGACATATACCCATAAGAGGGATTGCTGGATCATATGGAAGATCTATCTGTAGTTGTTTGAGAAACCTCCATACTGTTTTCCATAGTGGTTGTACTAATTTACAGTCTCACCAACAGTGCAGGAGTGTTCCTTTCTCTCCACACACTCACCACCATTTGTTATTCACTGCCTTTTTGATTATAGCCAGTCTGACTGGGGTGAGTGGTATTTCAATGCAGTTTTAATTTGCATTTCCCTGATGACTAGTGATGATGAGCATTGTTTCATGTACCTGTTGGCCATTTGCATGTATTCATTTGAAGAATATCTATTCAGCTCCTTTGCCCATTTTTTAATTGGGTTATTGTTTTTTTTACTGTGTAATTACTTGAGTTCCTTGTATATTACAGATATTAATCTCTTTTGGATGCATAGCTAGCAAAAATTTTCTCCCACTCTGAAGTTCGTTGTTCCTGATTTTAATATGAATACTTTTAACATTATTTTAAAAGCATGATGTTTCCTTTAGATATTTCTTACTAGCCATTGGAAGGTGTAGAAAGTGACCATTTATTATTTATTAAATAATGTTCATGCTGAATAAAAGATGGATATTATTAAATGCTTTTTCTTCTCTGCTATGACCATATGATTTTCATCATTTAATCTGTTAATTTGGCGAATTGTGTTAACTGATTTTTCTAATGATTACCTACCTTTATTAAAACAAAGTAGATAGAACTGAAATGAAAATATATTTCAGTATATTGTCTAACTTCTGTTAAAAATTTGTTTAGAATTTTTGCATGTATGCTCAAAAGAAACATAATGAGAATGTTCTCCTTTTTAATAATGTTCTTGTCTAGTTTTTATGTCTAGGATACAATTTCATAAAATGACTGAGAGAGTATGCCCTCTTTTCCTCTAATAATTTGAACAATGATGAAATCTTTTTTTCAAAATTTATTGTTAGAAATAAACTATAAAACTCTAAGGCCTTGGTACTTTTTGTTAGAAGAGGTTTAACTATTTATCCTTACATGCTTGTAGAACTATTCAATTTTTATTATTTTTAAATTAGTTTTCAAACAAATATTTTTTCTTGAAATTAGTCTAGAGCTTCAAATATATTGCAATGATGTTGTTGTTAATGCTTATTTTAAAGTGTTTTAAATTTTTGCAGTGTAATTAAAATACAATGACTACATATATATAAGATATACAATTTGATCAATTGTATATACCCATGAAACCATCACCACATCAAGACAACAAACATTTTCACCACCCAAAGCAGAGTTCCCGTACCTGTTTGTAAATGATCAGTTCCTCAGCATTTGTCCCCAGGTAATCATTGATTTTCTGTCACTATAGATAAGCTTACATTTTCTAGAATGTTATGCAAGTACACTTACATAATATAAACATTTTTGCTTAGCTTCTTTTACTTGATGTAGTTATTTTGAGATTTAGTCATGTTGTTTTCATCAATGCTCACTCATTTTTATTGCTGGGTAGAATTCCATTGTATAAATGCACCACAATTTGATTTTACACTTACCAGTTACTGGACATTTGGGGGATTCCTAGTTATAGCTTATTACAAATAAAACTGTTATGAATGTTCATATACAATTTAAAAATACAAATTATATTTGTATACTAGTTTTTTGTACTGAAACTTTTTTATTTATTTTAGTAGTTGTTTTCAAGATTCTCTGGGCTTTCAACATGTATAATCATGTCAGCTGCAAATGGGGATAGCTTTATTTTTCCTTTTTCCAATGATTAATTAATTTATTTTTTATGTTATTGCAATGACCAAAATTCTTACTTCAATGTTGAGTGAAAATGGTAAAAGTGGACATGCTGATCTTTTTCCTTATTTCAAGGGAAAACGATTCAGGCATTTACCATTAGCTATGATGTTACCAATAGATTTTTCATAGATGTTCTTTATTAGTTAGAAAGAGTTCCCTAATGTTAGTACTTTGCTGCGAACTTCGATCATAAATTGGTGTTGAATTTTGTTACTCTTTTTGTATATATTAAGTAATCAGATGACTTTCCTCCTTTATTCTATTGGCAAGGTGATATATACTAATTAGTGTTTTATTGTTGTAAAACATACATAAAATAAAATTTGTTATTTTAACCATTTTTAAAAGTACAGTTCAGCGGCATTAAGCACATTCACATTGCTATACAACCATCACTACTTTCCACCTCCAGGATTTTTTCATCATCCCAAATTATGTGCTCTGGTAATCATTATTCTTTTTTCTGTCTCTATGAATTTGACTATTCTAGGATTTGATATAAGTGGAATCATGCAATCTTTATACATTTTAGTCTGGCTTATTTTACTTAGCATGTGTTTAAAGTATATTCATGTTGTAGCCTGTATCAGAATTTATTTCCTTTTTAAGGCAGAATAATATTCCATTGCATGTGTATACCGCATTTTATTGATCTATTCATTGTTGACATGCAATTAAATTGTTTCTCTCTTTTGGCTCCTGTAAACAATGCTTCTATAAACATTGATGTACCATTGATTTTTAATGTAAACTAACTTGCATTTTTGGGATAAACACTATTTGGTCATAATGTATTATACTATACCTTTAGATATGGATTACTACCATTGTGTTAAGAAATTTTGGATCTGTGTTTATGAGGACATTGGGTGGTAATTTTCTGTTTTATTATGGAATTTTTCACTGGTCTTTGGTGTTAGAGATTTCCTGGCTTCCTAAAACATTAGTTACCTTCAATGATTCTTATTCTTCTATTCTCTGAAAAAACATTTGTAAAAGTCTATTGTTTCTTTCTTGAATGTTTCACGGATCTTGCCATAACTCTTGAGTTTTCTTATTGGAAACCTTTTTGAAAGTCAATTCACTTTCTTTAATAGAGAGTGAGATAACAGATTTTTTGTTTTTTCTTGTGTCGATTTTTACAGGTTGATTTCTCAAAAATTTGTTTATTTTATGTAAATTGTAAAATTTGTTGGCATAAAGTTGTTCAGTATATTTTCTCATTATCCTTTGAATGTCGAGAATCTATAGTGATCACTCATTTTTTTCTGCCAGTTGGGTGATTTTGTATCTTGATCAGTAGAGCTAATAGTTTGTTGATATTTTTCAAAAACTAGCTTTTGACTTGGCTATTTTATATAGCTTCTATTTATCTACTGTGATCTCCTGTATTTTCCTCTGTCTTCTGGATCATTGTTATAGTTACTATTGTAAAGCTTTGTCTAATCACTAAAGCATATGGGTTATCTCAGTTTTGCATTTGTTGATTTTTTTATCTTTAGAATTAGTTACATTTTGCTGATCTTCTTTAAGTGTATTATGTAAACTATGCAGTGTACATTGTGGGTCCTGTTTATTTTCTAGAGAATGTTGATATTCAATGAGGAGACGTCAAAAAGTTGGTTAATCAGCCATTTGCTCATCCCTAAAGAACTGAGGATCCTCGAAATTTAACCATGTCAGTGAAATCGTTTTACATTATAAACTGAAGAAAAATTGGTGCCCTTTAAATTTTTTTTTAAGATTAAGAAACAAAAAGAAGTCAGAAGAAGCCATATCAGGACTGTAAGGTGGATGCCTCGTGATTTCCCATCAAAAGTCTGGCAAAATTGTTCTTGTTTGATGAGAGGAATGAACAGTAGCATCATTGTGGTACGGATGTCTCTGCTGAAGCTTTTCTTGTTTTTTTTCTATAGTTTGGACTAACTTTCTCAAAACACTCTCATAATAAGCAGATATTATGATTCTTTGGCTCTCCAGAAAGTCAAAAAACAAAATGACTTGAGCACCCCCCAAAAATGTTGCCATGACCTTTGCTCTTGACCTATGATTTTGCTTTGACTGGAACATTCTACCTCTTGGTAGCCATTGCTTTGATCATGTTTTGTCTTCAGGATCATACTGGTAAAGGCTGTGTTTTACTTCCCACTTGTTTAAAATTTTCATTGAAAGCTCTGCTCTTGTCTGCAGCTGATCTGGGCACAACAGTTTTGGCACCCATCCAGCACAAAGTTTGCTCAACTAATTTTTCAGTCAGAATTGTGTGAGCTGAACCAATCGAGATGTCCATGGTACTGGCTATTGTTTCTGCTGTGAATCGTAAATCCTCTTCAATTAGGGCACAAACAAGATTAACTTTTTTCTGGCAAATTGATGTGGATGGTCTGCCTCTGTGGGTTTCGTATTCAATATCATATCATCCCTTCTTGAAACAAGTTACGCATTTGTTGACTGCTGATTTCTTTGTAGCATTGTCTCCATAAACGTTTGCAAATCTTCAATGATTTCACCATTCTTCCACCCAAGGTTCACCATAAATTTGATGTTTGCTTTTGCTTCAATTTTAGCAGAACTCATGTTGCTCTCATTTGGATTCTTTTCGAGCTGATGTATTATTCTTCTTAGTGCCTCAGAATAGATCTGGTTCAGACATGTTATAAGAAGTTTGTATGAGTTTATTTTGGTGCAAATATATATATTTTTATATGCATGTGTAGTTTTTCTATAATATGCATTTTTCAGGAACTTTTTGAAGACCTTTTGTATTTAACAGGAAATAACCCAGTTGGGTTCAGACCACAATT
This sequence comes from Cynocephalus volans, assembly GCF_027409185.1. NCBI lineage: Eukaryota > Metazoa > Chordata > Mammalia > Dermoptera > Cynocephalidae > Cynocephalus > Cynocephalus volans. The sequence continues at coordinate 55,363,586 of NC_084472.1, forward strand.
TTTCTTCTCCTTTTGTTCAGTGATTTAAAACTCAGTTCAGTTCACCAAGTCTTTTCTCTGCTGGTTTGGAGATCCCTGTTTATGTGTAGATCAGGCATGAACTTCACCATTCTGTAGGCTCATACACAGAATTAAAGGATTTCTCTCTCTGGCTTGTCTTGCTTTGGGATTGCCCACATACCACCTAGCCCAAAGAAGTCCTTTTTCTGGTACCTTTTCCCAAAATCATTATTTTTTGTCAGATTTTTAGCTCATGTTTTATCACAATTGTCAGGTTTCTCCATGACTAGAATCCACAACAGAGCAAAGTCATATGATGATACAACAACAAGAAACTCACCCACATGCAATTGATTCTAGTAGTTATGACACCCTTCCATACTTTGCCTATTTTTATTTACTGTTCAGTCTTCATGTACTTTCCATATTTTTCTCAGACTTTTTAGTTATAATTAGGTGGACAATGGGCTGTGGTAGGCATAAGCTACTGTAGTAGAACTAGAACTCCCTATACCATCTTAATATCTGCTTCATATGCACATTTTTTGTTCCCAACATTCTGCTTTCTTTCTTTAAAAAAATATTTCATAGAAAGCATAATAAAAGAGAAATTATTATTATAATCCTTTACTCATTAAAGATATAATAGCAGAATATTAATAACAACTTTATGTCAAATATAATTTTCTCATTTACTTGAAATGAAAATTCCTTGAAAAGCATGACCTGTTAAAATTGACACAAGATGAAAGAAAAAATATATAAACAGTCCTATATCTGTTAAATTTAATTAAGGTTTTGTTCAGAACTTTGCCAGAAAAAGAATTTCAAAACCAGTTATTTTCATTGGTCAAATTAATCAAACTTCAAAGGAGAAATAACAACATTACCAAAAAACTCTTCCATAAAAAAAGAACAAAGCCAGCATAACCTAAAAAATAAAAATATTCAAACTACATATTTCTTACAATGACCTTGTGTCTAAAAAGTACAAATAACTCTTAGAACTCAATACTAACAAAAAAATTAAATTAATAAATAATGAGGAAAAGATGCAAACAGATATTTCACAAGGTATAAAAATGGCCAAAAAGCACATGAAAGGATGCTCAAAATTATTAGTCAACAAGGAAATGCAAATTAAAACCATAATGGAATACCACTACCTACTCCCTAGAATGGCTAAAAATTTTTTGAGAGCCTAAAAGGATGAATTGCTGGCAAGCAGGTGTAGCAACTGAAATTTTATACACTCCTAGTAGAAATGTAAATTAGTACTGCAACTGAAAAGCCATTTGCCACATTCTTAAAACGTTAAGCTTATACTTACCGTATACCACTCTCCAACTCATTATGTGGAGTGAAAGAAACTAAACACTTAAAAAAAGTGTATGCATTACAATTCCATTACACAAAATTCTAGAAAGCAAAAACTAATCTACAATGACAAAATCTGGATCACTTGTCATATGGGGTGGTAGCAAAGGGTGGGTGGTACTTTTGAGAATGATGGATATACAAGTATTCACTATCTTGATTGTGGCAATGGTTTCATGGATGTATACATCTGCCAAAGCTCATTCAATTGTTCACTTTTAATAAATGTGGTTTATTATACATAAATTATTTCTGAACAAAGTTAATAAAAATATGGTGTATATATACATCCAAAACAACTTTGTAAATTAATTATTAAAAGTGCAAATCTCACATTTCATCAACTTTTGGTAGAATTACGTATTAAAAACTAGATTTATTGGGCAGGATTGGCTCTTATCTACGTTAGCAGACTGTCTTAATTTCTTTTCAGATTCATAGAACTTGACATACACATCCATGCTTCTTTAACTTTTTATCAAGACACTGCCTTCACCTGGAATCTTCTTTCTCTTTCTGTATATCCTTAAAATTCCCACTCATTCTTTAAGAACTGGCTATTTGCATTCTCTTTTAATCTCTTCCTTTATATTTCTTGGATGTTAATACAACTCCTGCCTACAAATCTCTTTGATATTCTGTATGTCCCTCTCCCATAGATTTGCATTTTTTCTTTGCATTATCTCACAGGTAGTTGTGTGAATGTCAGTCTTCCTTACTAGATTCTAAACTCATCATGGTCTCACTAAGGGCTCTGGGCTCCGAAGCAAGGCCCAAAACCTGAGATCCAGATATTAAATATACATTAAATTGAAGTTAAACTTAATCATGTTCAAATTGAGTTAATTTATAAATAGGCCATATTTTTAACTATAAGCCTCATAGGGAAAAGACGGGCAGCAGTGTATGCTGTTAAGGCTAAAGAGAAATATCCATGAAGAAGGGGACTTCAGAGAGGAACTGCAGGTCCAAGTTACATGTGAAAAACACAAGATGTTTTTTCTTACCTCAATGAAATTTTAGCTACAGCCAAACTTAATTTACTTCTGAATAAATGGGGCTTTTCAAAAAGGTGAACTATCTATTTATGTAAAAAAGCTATAAAAAATTTGTAAAGAATTTATGTAAAAAATTTTTGAAACTTTAGAAGTGAGTTTTAAACATCTCAATTTTACTAATGTGTGAATGTGTGCCAGTGTGAAATTTGCAGTAGACCAAGTTAAACATGGTAGGAAGACTATTCAAGTCTACGGAAATAGGGGAGAGAGACTGGAATTCAGTCTGAGCTTTTCAGAGTTGAAGAGGTAGGATCATAGGCCATCTGCTCCCTAATTTGCCTTAACAACCTCCCCAAAAGTAAAGTTTCTTTAATCTTTGTGACAAGAGGAAGTTTTACACCAAGATCAAAGTGCCCACCAAAGGGAAGTTAGGTCCCTACCCTCCCAACAGAGACTGGGAAATAGGGGGGACATCCTTCTTGATGATTACATTTCAAAGCAATGGATACCAGGCCCGTGAGAAAGACAGTCCTAGGTTGTAAAAGTGGCAAGAGGCCTTTAAAAATATTTATATCTCAAAGGAACAGAGAACGATTTCACAATACAAGTTTTTTAATGTAAATGATCCAAGGAAAGGCAGCAGGGAGACCCCTGTGGTTATACCATCTGGATTATTTAAAGGCCTGGAAAAGAAGAAGGTCAGGAGCCCAGAGGCAAGTAGCAGCCTGCCTATAGCCTAGCTGAAGGAAGTGAAGCTTTCTTGGTTACCACCTTTTTTAGCTAATGATTTCATGTTTCTGACATTCAGCGTTTGGCAGTAGCTTTGCCCCAACACCACGGAAATTGTCCTTAGAGGCTCAAAAAGTATATCATTTTGCTCTCTGCCAAGCCGAATGTAGATGATACAGTTTTCTTCCAATGCTTCAAGGCCACGACAAGGACAAAATAGCTTCAAGTGGCCAGCTATGGTTGTACAGACAGTATTTTAATATGGATAATTTTTCCTAATTGATCAAGGAAATGCATTGTTCCTCCAATAGCAATGGAAAAAGAATTGATAATGTTTACTATGCTCTAACTTACATTATTACCATGCTGTTTGTCAAAAATGATGTAGCATACATATTATTTTGGGAGCAGAGAGGTTGAATTTAATCAGTGCCTTTTGTTTTCTTGCTATTTGCTTTGATTGCTGCAGTTTAGCTGTTTGGCTCTGTTGAGTCATTATCTGTTCCTCCCCCTCCTTCTTTACTTCTCTTTGTTTCATTAGCATCTTTATTTTATAATTTCTTTATTGTTTGAACTGTAGTGCTCAGTGTTTAAATGATTGTTTTGTTTCAAATTCCTTTTTTTTGTGAAAAAGTTTTATTTCAAACAAAAGTAGTTTGAACAAATCTGGCAGACACTTTGGAATTACATTTTCTTATATATCTGTGAGTTAGTAGCAAACTATTGAATGATGTATGTAAATTACTTATGTATATTAGCATAATGCCTTTTATATAGGGTGTACTACATTGATTGCCCCAGTTAGTAGTCTCAGTTATCAAGATATAGAAAGTATTTCCCCATTCAAATTTGTGCTGATCTTGCAATCTGCATTTGTCAATAGAATAAAGCAAAAGAGGCTTTTGCCAGTTTTAAGCCCAGGAACTCTGGTGGGTGCCTGCATGTACCAAGAGGGAAGATTAGGACCACATTGAGGAGACATGAGCATTCTCAGTTGAGGCTATCCTACATCAGTCAGACCCCAGCCAACCCACAAACTGACTACAAGTGCATGAACAAGTCTAGACAAGAATCAGCTACTCCTCTACATGTCAGCAGAACCTTTTGACTGATCTATGGATGCAGCAAAAATGAATGTTTATGTTTCCTACCACTAAGGTTTAATGTTGTTTGTTACACAGCACTATTAGTATTTTAAGTAACTGATACATCAACTTTCTTTTTTCCATGATTGCACATACTTTTCTCCACCTAATTATTTCAAACATTTGTTGAGGACCCTACTACATACCAAGGTACTGGGGTAAGTTCTAAGGGCACAGAAACAAATGTCAACAATGCCTCTCTCAGTTGACATGCTCTTGTGGGAGACAAAGGAAAAAAACGCTATACATTTATAATAAACTGTCATATGTTATAATAGGTGAACACAGGGTTCATGAAGCCCACAATAGGGGTATTTAATTCAGACAGGCACCACCACACCTCAATAGGGTTTTGCGTACTTTTTCTCACTCTCAGGACCCTCACACCACCATGTGTAGGAGACTGGGCTAGCCTCCTGGAGGTTTAGGGAACATGTGACACAAAGACAAGCCATCCCAGTTAATGCCCCCTTCAACCAAGTAGCCCTAGTCAAGGAGCAGTAAGGGAGCTGATCATAAGTGCAGAAGCGAACATAGCTGAGATCAGTAGAAGGACCCTCTAGATGATCTAGACCAAAATGCAGTTCTGTGAAATTTTGAACTAAAAATGTAACTATTATTTTAAGCCTGTATGTTAATAATGATTTTTTTAAGCAATGAAAGTCAACTGATAAAGTTTTCCTAGCAATAGCATCCCAGAATTGCATAGTTTCCAAGGTATTGCTATTGTTCATGTTCTACATTCTGCAATACTACCTGTACTTTGAATTTGTGACATTGGACTATAAAAGCAAAGAAAATGAAGCAACTACGTAACTAAACTAGGTAGGGATAAAATTGATAAACTTTATAGTTTGAATTCATAAGACTATTTTACCCTCAATTTAGTTTTATATCTTCAAAAGCTTCTGTCCAATTTTACAGATTTCATAAAAAGAAATAATTTACTTTTCAAATTTCTGAATCACCTTTTGGTACAATTAAACCTTGATGTCAGAGCAACTGAAGCTGTTACCAGTTGACTGTCCTGCATATCTTGGCCAAGTGAGCACATTCTGCATTTTCCCTTTATCTTCCTTGGATGAATTATTCATTGATTGAACTCACATTTCCAGGAACACAGATGGAAAATGCTTTTAGAAATGTGCCCTTTAATAGAGTGGTCTATTTCTTTTTTCATTAAATGTCTTTATATAGTCAACTATAGCTTCTGACCAACTACAGCTGTGCCCTGGTAGCTTATTATCAACCTAGATTCTTTTACTCTCCCATAATATTCTTTTTTCTATACCTGAGTTTGCTTCTCGAGAAATACCTCTGCAATACTCATATTTGGAATAATATTTTTATGCTCTTTCCTCTGCCAAATGAAAAGTATAAAATGTAATATATGGGATTAAGTGAAATGCTCAATTTCTTTTCTTCCTTTCTTTCCTACCTGTCTTCTTTTCCTCCTTTCTTCTCCCCTTCTTTCCTTTCTTCTTTCATTTTTCAGGATATTCAATTATTATTTGATATGTTGCTTATCAACATGACTTTATATGAAATTTATCGTTGTACTCTCATCTCTTCGAAATGTTTCATATTTTGAGTTCATAAAATATCACTTTTTTTTAAAGTTTATATAGGAAAGAGAAAAGCAATTTTGACGTCATACATTTTGTATTTTAATCCAGCTTGCACCATGTTCTTGATAAGAAAGGAGCCAACCTGAATGATTCTCCCTATCTCATTTATAAAATAAGGTAAATAACCTTATTTTAGAAGAGTGGTGAGAGAATTAATTTCATTATGTATATATAAAAACAGAACAAACAGACTTTGTGACCTATGTGGTACTTTCAAACATTATAGAATCCTGTGGGGACGTCAAAACAGTAAAATGAATAGTAAGTCCCTAAAGTGAACTGAAGTAAAGAAAGGATTTTCTAGGACTTAAAATTTTAAATGACCATTGAAGGGTAATAAAAATTGATATTTTTAAGAAAGGAGAGCTTTTCTAGGAAGAAACTTTCCAAATATCTGGGTTCTTCATGGCTTTTCTGTTATCTCCTGAATACTTGACTTTTGCATTTTTATGGTTACTGTAATCTCTATTCCATGTTACTTGCTGGACATATTATCTACTATCTAACTATCTATCCATCTATCTACCTATCTGTCTAACTACATACACACTCATACCCACACACTCTTCAGTAAGTAGCAGCAAAGGGTCTTCTCTTTTGTTACGGTATTTTAACTTTCATAAGAGAGGAATTGTCTTTATGTAGAAAGTGTATACTTACAAATTCACATTCACAGCTTTTCTTCCATTTTCACTTTTTTACCAAATTTTTTCCTTTATAACCTTGGTATGTATCTTATCCAAGAAAGCATAAAGTATTATCGGACGTACATAGTAACAGGGGCTGCTATACAAAAATATTAATTTGCTTTTTCTTAACTTTATTCTCCATTGTTCACTTCACCATTACTTCTTTCTGGGCTCCTTGGTAATTGGGAAGGACATAATGAGTAAATTATAAGGAAAAAACTCATTACCTCATGAAAATATGTGTTGTGCTGTCTTAGATGTTATTTATTGTGAACGTAAGAAATACCGTTTATTTTCAAACGTGTAGCATTAAACACGGAAGATGACACACACAGTTGGTTTGCATTTTTCTACTTGTGGCCTCCAGAGGGCAGCATCCATTCTTTCAACACTGTAGAAGGTTAATAGTTCCTAGCATCCGTCTATGTATGTATGTACGTATGTATATGTATGTATGTATGTATGTATGTATGTATGTATGTATGTATGTATGTACGTACGTGTGTGTGTGTGTGTGTGTGTGTGTGTGTGTGTGTGTGTGTGTGTGTGTGTATGTATGTATGTTTGTATTTATCTCTCTCTCCCCTGAGTACGTATTTGTGGTTCTGTGTGGGGACTAGTAGACCGCCAATAACAAAAAGAGTTATCAGTACGATAAAAATATATTATCTTTAAAAAAAAGTTATTAGATACTTTGCTTACATTTCAGAAAGAACAAATGCAATGTGCCCAACTAAGGGAATACTTCTTTCTAAACCTTTCGATAACACTAAGTATTAACTAAAAATGATTTTACTTTCATAGGAAACAAAACCTATTTGATTTTATAAGTAAGCACCCAAGTAGATGCTGAAATTACCTCATTCCCTACAAAACCAAAAAAAAAAAAAAAAAAAGAAAGAAAGAAAGAAAGAAAAAGAAAAGAAACAAGCCTAGAAAAGTAAACATGACTTTCATCAAGACAAACAATGAGTTTTCCCAAGAATAAAGAGTGACTTGGTAACATATCTTGGGCAATACACCGATCTCTTGATACACAGCAAGGAAAACTTAGATAGTCCCCCTGTAAAGGGATTTCTTAGGCATTAACTCACTTAGATTTTTAGTAAGCCGAACCCAGCTAGTAACCATTTATAAGCTGCTGGTATTATTCTAACTACAGGAGTGTATGATATATAACTGTTGGGGTGTGGGGAGATAAACCTCTGTTGTTTATGTACTGAAACTCTTAAAGACCTCTTCTCACAAGCTGCTCAATGAACAATTCAGAGAGAAGGTGAAGAGAGCGTTAGTAGAATTCATTCTCTCTTAATTCCATTTTTTGGCTTGTCTTTAATCAAGTAAAAAGATTGAACAGAATAATGATTTCTCAGAGACAATTTCAGTGAATGGTAGAGGAAAAACCATCAGCCTTGAATTTAGCATTGAAAATTTGAAGCAATGGGGGGAGATTCTGGTTACAGAAAGAACAGAGATAATAAATGAAGACCATGAAGTAGATAAATGTGGCATGTTATAAATAATTATACATGAAATCATAGTGACTAGATTTATTCCCCATAAAATTAAAATAAAACAAAAGTGTGACTCATGTTTTAAAATGCAGGAAATGGAAAATGCATTATTTTCATGCAGTATGCTTGCCTGCTCATATTTGTCTCTGGTTATTTGCAGGACCTGGTCACACAAACTTTTACAATGACACTTTTTTTTTTTTTTTTAATTGAAGGGGTACCCAAGTTTCTAAAATCTACCTGCAAGAAAATTAACACTAGAAAGTAAGTGCAGAATGATTGAAAGTTGTTCTTAACAAATTATGACATTTTTCTTTTCACCCTTAACAAGTAGGGAAGAAGCTACATCTATGAGATTCTTTAACATGAGCACTGTAATTTACATGGAAAATAAATTCAGGTGGAGCTATTTGGGGAGCCTAGGTATAACAGGATCACTATTTGTCAGAGTTTATTACTCCAGAAGGCTCCCTAGGAGAGGCATAAATTTGCCCTGAGATAACACATCACATAATAACAGCAAGGAGCTTGTCTCCAAACTCCTCACAGGCTGTGCAGCTGTTCAGAGGGACCTTCCTACTGAGCCTATCAAGCCAACCTGCTCATTCATGTGACAATCGCAGCTCTTAGTTAGGAACTACTGCAGCAATCACAGGACCATCAATTTACCCACTAATACGTTGTCTTTGAAGCATAGAGAGGATAGATCTGTTTTGTTTGAAGACTTAAATATTTTAAGGAGGACAGGACGATTTAGTAGGATGATACCAAACACTGGAGTAAAAAAATTCTAGGTAAAAAATCTCAATAGTTTGGCTGACTATATTAGCTACAAAAATCAGTGTCCTCATATCTATATTGGGAATAATAAAGCCCTCCTTATAGCGTTATTGTGAAGATTATAATTGCTTTAGGTATAGTGTCTAATACAGCACCCGGAATGATTGAGTATATCTTACAGTGTTGGAATCTGGGGCCCTTTTATAACACAACTATAGGTGTTGTTCTTCACAAAGATCACAGAGAACTAACCAGCAGCACAATCCCATGCTCTGAGCAGTAGCTCTGACCCACTCTTGTGATGTGTCCCTGTCCACATTTAATTTAAGGATTCAGGTCATTAAAGGCTGCGTGAAATATAGGGTGATTCTCGCAATGGGACTGTAAAGAGCTAAGTGTCTTTAAATGGGAAAACATCTTGTCTCATTCAGCAAGTTTCAAATAGCGCTGTTGTAACTAGTTCCTGAGCCACTTGCAAGGAAACATTAACTCAAAGATACCTCTTTGAAAGTTGGAACAAGCCCCCTCATTATTGAGTACTGTTTTAATTAATTGCATTATTAAGCCTTTGCACCTTCATCCATTTATAGTTTCACTGTCATTTTGTCATTTTGGAAGAGTAGTATGAGGGAGCATACTCATTTACCAAGCCTTCACTAATAGTTGGTAAATGTGGTTTTGCTAAAACTTAAATGAAAAGCTAAACTCAACAATTTAATCCAAATAATGAGCTACCAATTATTTTCAGGATCTTAGAGCCTCTTTTGGTTATAAATTGCTGTTTGCAGATAGCAACTAGTCAATCATTTTTACTACAAAGACTCTTATTATGTAAAATGGTTGTAATCATTAAAACTGTTTGGATTTTCAGAATTCAGGCAGCACAAATATACCTAATATAATACACTCCAAGCCAGCTACGATGAATTTCAACTTTACCTGGTTCTGAAAAGAAAATTGACTAAAATATTTTTGGTGAATGAGTATCAGTGGTTTTCCACTGCATATATTATTTTCAATAGGGATGAACGTATGGTTAAGCAGGAAAAGAACTGACTGATCTGAAGTATTTTTGTTTTTGTTTTTAATAGAAAACCATAAATAGACATCATGTAGCAAAACATGGTAAGACTCTTAAAGTCACTGTTAATTGTAAGACATGTATAATTGTACACATAGTTACATATACACAGCTACATGTAAATGGAACCCACATAAAGTGTGTCTCATAAAGGAATAATTAATATTATAAAACAATATTTTGACTCCCATTAGAACATTTTTTAAAATAATAATTCTTTTCTTTATAAAATATATTTAATTGTTCACCTAAAAAAGCCCACAAATCAGCAGTGAGCCGGATTATAAAATAAGAAAATACATAATTTTAAAATAAGAAAATGAAAAGTACTTAGAGAAGATGCCTTCAACCTAGATAAATCAGCAGACACATTTTCTAGGCATAAAATAAGTTTTAGCTTATGGAGAAACATTAGTTGAGGACGAGAGAGGGTTTCAAAGCTGTTTAGCCTCTGTCCTTTTTCTACACATTAGAACACAATGGGTCAAAATTGTAGATGTGCATAACAATGGATTGTCATAGTTTATTGCTATTAAATAACAAGCCTGTAAAAGACACATTTTGCTCATGAAACAGGCTACAGCAGAGTCCACTGTGGAACAACAAAAATCTCTTCTTCTTCAAGAGACAACAAAAGTTCAAAATTGAAGCTTAAAAATTTCAGGGGAACATTAGGATTCACCATTGTAACTAATTCTTCTAGGCTAGCTTCTAAGCTCTCAGCAAGGAGCCATTAAGCAATCCCATCATTCAATACACAGTTGTGGAGAGCTATTTAACAGGCACTCTTCTAGGTGCTAAAAATAACAGTGAACAAAAGTCAATGTCCAATGCCCACATGGACTTATTGTAATGAGGAAAATAGACAACGGACAAAGAATAAATTATGTCACATAATACCACATAGCAGTAAGTGTTGTGAGGGAAAAAAAAAAAAAAAAGGCAGCATATCGATTAATAGAGAGCGGTGTGGGTGCTATCTTAGACAGAGTGGACAGGGAGCCCTGCCTCTTTAAGAAGGTGAATTTTCACCACACAGTTAAAGAAAGGGAGGGAAAGAATTCAGCAACTCTCAGAAGTGGGGCATTTTAAGTCTATAATAGCAAATGCAATGATCCCAATGTGAAAAACATCCTTGGCATTTCCACAGAATCTCAAAGCCAGTGTGTCTATGCATAGAATGATTAAAGGAAAGAGTAGAAGAAATGAAATAGAGGAGAAATGAGTGTACCACGTTGTGCAGGGACTTGGATTTTATTTTGTGATAGGAAAGCATTTGCGGAGTTTTGCAGAAGAGCAAGATGGCCTGATGGTGTTAAAGATCACTCTGATTTCTGAGTGTGTGTTTTAAATTTAAAGAGAACTTAGCAAAATTTGTCGCTTTTTTTCAGCCAGTTGCAACTAAAAAGTTATATGGAGTACGCTGATTCAATTTAATTAGGGTTGGGGTTTTGGTGGGCAGAGGAACATAAGGGCAAGAGAGTTGATGATAGACATGCATTTTTAAAATTGTGACAAAGTACACATGGCATAAAATTTACCGTTTTTAACCTTTTGTTCTGTATAGAGCTCAATGGCATTAAGTATACTCACATTGCAGTGCAACCATCACGACTATCCATCTCAGGAACTTATTCATCTTCCCAAATAGAAACTAGACTCATTAATCAAAGACCCCCCATTCTCCCTTCCCTTCAACCCTAGCAATCAACATTCTACCTTATATCTCTATGAATCTGGCTATTCTAGATACCTCATATAAGTGGAATGATTCAGTATTTTTCCTTTTGTAGCTGGCTTATTTTACTTAGCATGATGTATTCAAGGTTCATCTACCATGCAACATGTGCCAGAATTTCATTCTTTTTTTAAGGCTAAATAATATTTCATTGCATGCATGTATGTACCACATTTTATTTATCCATTCATCCATTGATGGACAGTTGGGTTGTTTCCTTCTTTGGGCTATTGTGAGTAATGCTGCTATGAACATTAGTGCACAAATATCTGTTTAAGTATCTGCTTTCACTTCTTTTGGGTATATACCCAGAAGTAGAACTGCTGAATTGTATGATAGTTCTATGTTTAAGTTTTTGAAGAACTGCTATGCTTTTTTCCACAGTGGCAGTACCATTTTACAATTCCAACCACCAGTGCACAAGGATTCTAGTTTCTCTACATCTTCATCAACACTTGTCATTTTCTGTTTTTTAAAAAAATTTTTATAACAGAAATTCTAACAGATGTGAAGTAGTATTTTATTGTGTTTTAATTTGCATTTCACTGAAGATTAGTGATGTGGAGCAACTTTTTAAGTACTTATTGAACACTTACATGTTTTCTTTGGAGAAGTGTGTATTCAAGCACTTCGCCCATTTTTAAATCAGGTTGTTTGTTTTGAGGTGTAAGAGTCCTTTACGTATTCTGAATACTAATCCCTGATGAGATACATAGTTTACAATATTTCTCCCATTACAGAGGCTGTTATTTCACTAAGTCTTTTGATTCACAAAAGTTTTTAATTTTGATGAAGTCCAGTTTATCTATTTTTTTATCACCTATGCTTCTGCTGGCATATTAAAGAAATCACTTGCCAAATTCAATCTCATGAAGCTTTCTCCGTATGCTCTTTGAAGAGTTTTATGATTTTAGCTCTCATGTTTGAGATATTTGGTCCATCTTGTAAATTTTTTAATATGGTGGAAGAGAAGAGCCTCCTTTTGCATGTGAATATTGTTTTCCAGCACTATTGGTTTTTAAAAAAAACCTGGAATTTTCTTATTTAATGGTCTTATAACCTTTGTGGAAAATCATTGACCATATACATGAGGGTGTATTTCTAGACTATTCTATGACATCGGGCTGTCTATCTTTACACCAGTACCACACTGCTTTGATTACTGTGGGTTTACATTAAGTTTCAAGATTGTTTTGGCTATCTGCCATCCCTTACACTGAATCTATAGATCATGTCGTACTGAAATTTTAATGATTTTAAGTTTTCCAATTCATGAAAATGGGATGTATTTCCATTTATTTATGTCTTCTTTAATTTCTCTTAGCAAAGTTTTGTATTTTTCAATGTGCCTCTTTGGTTAGGTTTATTCCTAATTATTTCATTATTTTTGAAGCTATTGCAAATGGAAATGTTTTTCTAATTTCCTTTTTAAAGTGTTCATTGTTAGCATATAAAACAACATTCTGTTTGTATTGATTTTGTATTCTACAACTTTGCTGAATTTGTTTATTAGCTCTAAATTGTTTTTTTATATATATGAGATTTTTAGGCTTTTCTATACAAAGGAGCATGTCATCTACAAACAGACATAATATTATGTATTTCTTTCCAATGTAGATGCCTTTTATTTCCCTTTTCTTGCTTAATTGCCATGGCCAATATTACATTGAATAGAAGTGATAAAAGACAGCATCCTTGTCTCATTCCTGATCTTAGAGAAAAGGCTTTCAGTCTTTCATCACTGAGCATGATGATAGCTGTGTGGTTTTCATGTATAACTTTTATTATGTTGAGATAGTTTTCTGGTCTTATTTTGTTTAATGTCTTTATCTTGACAGGATGTTGAATTCTATCAAATGTTTTTCCTGCATAAATTGAGATGATTGTGTGGTTTTTAGTTTTCATTCAGTGAATGTGCTCTATTACACTGTTGATTTTTATATATTAAACCATCCTTGCATTCCAGGAATAAATCCCACTTAGACATAGTGTATAATTCTTTTAATTTGCTGTTGAATTCAGTTTGGTAGTACTGTGTTGGGGACTTTTGCATCAATATTCATAAGGGATATTGGTCTGTAGTTTTCTTTTAGTGTCTTTTTGTGGTTTGGGTATCAGTATTATGCTGGCTTTAGAGAAAGAGTTAGAAGGTATTACTTCATCTTCCATTTTTTTGGAAGAGTTCGAGAAAGACTGGCGTTAATTCTTCTTTAAATGATTGTAAGAATTGGCCAGTGAAACCATCTGGTCTTGAGCTTGTCTTTAGTGGGAGATTTATGAATAGTGACTCAATAGTTTTGCTTTTTTATAGTTCTCAAATTTTCTATTTCTTTCCAAGTTATTTTTTGTACTTTATGTGTTTTTAGAATTTTGTCCATTTCAACTAGGTTACTTAATTTGTTGGCATACAATTGTTTGTAATACTCTCTTAAAGTCCTTTTTATTTCTGTAAAATTTTTAGCAACGTTCCACATTAATTTCTGGTTTTAGTTATTTGAGTCTTCTCTTTTTTTTTTTTCTTAATTTAACTAAAGTTTATCAATTTTCTCCATTCTTTGAAGAGTCAACTCTTGCTTTTATTGATTTTCTCTATTTTTCTATTTACCTTTTTCTAATTTTTATTATTTATTTAATTTTGCTAACTTTTAAAAAATTTCCTTAAGGTTTCAAGTTTGGATGCTTATTTGAGATTTTTTTCTTTTTAATGTAAGCACATATAGCTGTACATTTCCCTATTAACACTACTTTTGCTGCATTAAGTTTTGGTATGTTGTGTTTTCATTTTATTTGTCTCAAGCTATTTTTTAATTTCCCTTGTAATTTCTTCTTTAGCTTAATGGTTGCTTAAGAGCGTATTATTTTATGTTCACAGATTTGTTAATTTTTCAGTTTTTTTCTACCATTGATTTTTAGTTTTGTTCCAATGTGATTTATTTTAGAATTTATTAAGCTTTTCTTTGTGACCAAACAGATGATTTATCCTGGAGAATGTTTCATATGCACTTCAGAATAAAGTGTTGTTCAGTGGAGTGTTCTGCATATGTCTATTAGGTCCAATTGATCTACAGTATTATACAATTAATCTATTTTGTTATTGATCTTCTGTCTGGTTTTCTAGGAGTGCTTATAATGATGTACTATAAAATATAAGCTGGTTAAAAAGGGACATAAAAATATGGAAAACATAAAAGGATCCTGGAATGGTAGAACTGTTAGAACCAGTTCCTAGAGATAAGAAATGAAAAGGTGGCAAGTGATATTTGGAAAGCAGGATGGCTGACATTGAGATTATGTTGAATTGCAATTACTGGTCAAGTGTAGGGTGTGATCATGTGAGTGGAAGGCTGAGATAGGTGGAGGACAATGTGGAGGAAGTTAGAAGGTGAAGAAATTGAGATGACACTTCTTTTAAAAAATTATGTAATACAGCCCAGATGAAAGTGGAGAGAAAAAAAACACAAATCCCACCATTTATAACATAAGTATCTTAAATAATATGTAATTTTAAAAGATAGGTCTATGTGTATGCACATAGAAAAAGAGATAATGTTTTGTAAAAGTATTGTGATAATTCTTCATGGGTTATATTTTAATTTTTAAAAGTGGAACTTTATTTTATCAAATTTGAAATAAATAAAAGAATTGTGAAATAAAACAGAGAATGTTAGAACTTCTGATAAATGTTTTTACAGAGAAAATAAATTATTTTCTAAAAAAAATCCACAAAGGTAATAAAAAATGATTAACACAAGCATTAGAAAGTTGAATTTATTATTCTTAAGTATAAGTTTAAATTTTAGATACTATTTTCTTGCCACTAAGAATAATGAGAAGTCTAACTTTTGAATTTTTTCCTCCTTGGTTTCCCCAAATTTTTAATTTTTATTTTATTGTTTTTTATATTAAGATTTGTAAAATTTGTATTTTATTTCCTGTTAACACATTGTAGTTTTTTTTTTCCTTTTACTAAAATATTTAAATATATTTAATGCCAATTACTTGGGTTTGTTATTTTGTTTTCATTTGTTATCAAATCTTGTCAATTATTGAATTGTTTTGATTCATATCGTGGCTGACTGAATGCCATTATCAACTGATAATTTTATGCAATATTCACAATTCTATTCCTCAAGTCTCTGTAAAATTCAAAAATATATGTTTTTTTACCTTTATATTGAAATAAACCTTGCCTGTATCTAGTATTCTTGAAGCACATTTTCTTTTACCCAGTATTTGATACGCATCTCTCTAATATAGTATAATAGCGGTGTTCCTTTGGAAATAGATAATGCCAATTGGAATTTTTCCACTGGGGCTAACTTTTGCTGCCTAGACTTTTTTTTTTCTGTCATTTTAATAACAACAGGAAATAACTTGGTGTCAATTGCTATTTGACTTTTTTTTTCTCGAATAAGAGTTATTTCAAACTTCAGATTTATGACTTTCTTCAATTAAGGTAAATTTTCTTCTACTATAGCTTTAAAAACAATTTATTAAATATTGAGTATTAAAAAAATTTATAAAATATATGCATAGTACTCATGTTACTTGACCAAGGTTTAAGAATGAAAATGCTTCCATTAACCAGATGTTGTTAGTGTGTCTCTAAATCCATCCCTTTTCTCCATCCTCAGAGGTAACCCATGCCATGAATTTTGTGTTAGTCATTTCTGTCATGTTTTAGATTGTTTTATGTCATGTTTTTCCCCTGAACATACTATAACTCAGTATTTTGGATCCTCAAATATTTTATCCTGACATGTACTGAAAAACTTAAAGAAAGCCACACATTTGTTATGTTTAAGGTAAATCTACTTCATACTTAGATTTGATTCTGGCTCAGAGGGAATTGTTAGTTTCTGTATTGAACTCTATTCAATGTTTTAATTCCTTTATTATGAGACTCCAGGGAAATTACTAATAAAAAACATTTTTGCTTCAAGTGATGGCAATAAATACGAGATTTGGAAGTAAGTCTGCAGACCTTTTGTGAGCATGTGTTAATAATCAATCACACAGTAGCATTACTTTACAAAGTCATAACTTTGCTAAGGTTGAATTTTGACCTCACACGCATATATATCTGACCCATCTGTTTCCATGGAATGAAGTCAACAATTACTTTTATCGAGATCCAGTGGAAAAATTATTAGTCACAGTAAAATATTTCATGAACAGGAAACCAGAACAAAGTTTTTGTTAACTGAATGTGCTTGTGTTTACATGGGGAAGACAGAACTTTCTCACCCCCATGGCACTAGAGAATTCTCACCTTTCAAAACATACCAGGGTAGGCCTAAAAAATTAGTTATGTAGAAAAAGATGATACAGTGCAGACATTTTTTAGCTACAGCTATAGAATATTCAGTTTTTCAATGAATGAAATCACTTCATTAAAAAATGTGCTTATTAATTCCAAAATAAGAATAAAAGTCAAGAGAGAAAGAATTCAAATCTCCTCTTCAAATGCACTTCGTGAAGCACCCAACTTCAAATCAGTTGATGTTTTATCATTCCTACAATGGTGTCTGAGGATAGAGGTGAGGAATGGACAGACTTTTAACATTTTAGAATATTTTACTATGAAAATATTCAGCACACAAAATATTCAGCAAACAAAATATGCCTCTTCTTGTATTTCCAGTGAAATTTTTTTTATATCCCGTTTTTATATTTAGTAATTCCTTTTTTTACATACTATTTTTAATTTTTAGATACCACTGAAATGAAAGTGATATAATTTTGAATAATTTCACAGCAATGGCAAAGCATCTGCTTCACAGAGTCCCTGTGACCATTTTAAACATTGATTTTATGATGAGTTCTACATATTCATTCTGCCATGACTGAACTGGGTTGGGCCAGCTGTAGGGGTTTTAGTGAATTACTGATATTGCTGACATGAAAAGATGACCTGGAAAATCAGATAGTCTTTCTGTCGTTCTCAGTCTTTTCCATAGTATTGTGTTTAAGGAATTGAACTCTGGAATGTGATGATTCTAAATTCAAGTGCCAGTTCTTCTGTAGTTGCTTAACCTTTCAAAGTTTCATCAATAAAATCCAAAGTTTGTTGTGCAAATTAAATGGGATAATACATGTAAAACAGCCCAATACCTCACAATAAATGTAAGCTGTTTGTATTATTTCCTCATAGATTGAAATAAGTGACTCCAAGGGTAGTGGGTGTTTATCTTTGGGGAACCAAGGCATAAACTCACAAAGCCTGGTCAACAGACAAGATGAGCAAGCATAAACCAACCAAGAAGGGAGAAGGTAACAGATGCATAGAAAAGCGAATGCACAGTGGAAAAAAAATTGTAGGTAAGCAATTGAAAGAAAGCAAGAGACTTTGTAAAATTTGGTTGTTTCGTGTTCTGACTTTAATCTGAAGGATAATTTGCTTACAGTAAGGTGTGTGAATCATATATGTTGAGCTCAGTGAATTTTTATGTATATATACCTTTATAATTTCCATACAAATCAAAATATAAGCTATCTACAGCCCCCTAGAAGGCTCTCTCATGGTTTATCCCAGTCAATAGCCACTTTCCAAAGGTAGTCTTTATTTTGACCCCTATCTTCAACTTTATACAAATGAAGTTATGCAATATGCATTATGCATATGATTCCCACAATTTACTTATCTTCTATTGATAGACGTTTAGATTGTCTCCATTTGGGGGATATTATGAATAAAGGTTCTACAAGGGTACTTCAAGAAGTTTGTGAAAAAATAGAATTAAAAGATAATAAAAAAATTTTCCATAAACTTTTTGAAGACTCCTTGTATAAGGTGCTATAAAATTTGTGTGCATATCTTTTAATAAAAATAAACACTTGTTGTTGTTCGGTATTTACCTAGGAGTGGAATTGATGAGTTAAAGGCATATGTATGTTTAGCTTTAGTCATGCATTGCCAAATAATTTTATAAGTAGTAGACAATTTCAGAGCTCCAGTTGTTCCACAGCTTTGCAAACACTTGATTCTGGCCATTGTTGGATTGTTTCTCAACCTGATAGGAGTTTAATGATACTTTTTGTGCTTTTAATTTACATTATCATGATGACTAATGAAGGTAAACACCATTTTATATTCCTCTTGTACACTTAAATTTTCTCCCTGAGGTGGCTGTTGAAGCATTGTGCCCATTTAAAAAAAATTAGGTTGAATATTTAGTTATTTAAGTACTTCAACTTTCATATTAATGACCTATCATCCATCTCAAATTTAGTGTATGATATAAGGTCAGAATTAGGGTTCATATTTTTTAAATTCCTACACAGTATATTCTTTCGATATAACACCATTTATTGAACTGTATTGGTGCCTTTGCTTGTATCAGGTGTACAGGTCTGTTTCTGGGCTTTTTATGCTAATCCATTTAACTAGTTTTCTGTTCTTGTACCAATACCACACTGTCTTTTTTCTATATCTTTATCGTAAGTCTTGATACTTGATGGTATAAATCCTCCAAACTGTTTTTTCTTCTTCAAGATTACCTTGGCTATTCTAGGTCTCTTGAAATTTGACATAGATTTTAAAATCAGCCAGATATATTTCCTAAATTATTCTTTTCTTCTGTAACATTGACAAAAGAGTAGCCATTGAGAAGTGAAACTAATGCAAAATTTCATGTTAATATTTTAGTCCCTTAAAATATGCCTCAAACCTATTTTCCAATTTTATTTTCTGATTACCCCTCTTCATTAACCTCTCACTGTCCCTTACGTGTTTATTTAAATTCCCTGCATCTATCATTTAGCAGCTGTTTCCCCAGCTGGAATGTTCTCACAAGTCCTTTCTGCACATCTAAGTCTTATTTCTCATTTCTGAAGTTTCTGTTTCCAGGTTCAAACCCCACTTCTCCAAAGCAGCTTTTTACCTCCCTCCAGCCACACTGAACTCTGTATCATCTAACCTGCCATTGTAGTTGTTTTCTGAACAAAAATATTTTGGATTAAAAATCACATACAGACTTATATTTTCAGTTATTAATTCGTGTGATAACTTTTGGCAGAAATCTTATCTTGTATGTAGAGGATGCTGAATAAATAAATAACCACAGATTGCTTGGCTGCAGAGTTTTCAAAATGAGAATAGTGGACTCAACATTTGCACAATAATATTAGAAACTGTATTGTGAAATTAAAAATATAGTTAGGAATTTGACTTTTACTTCTCATTGCCTGCTAGAACCTGAGATGGACCCTTAACCTGTGTATCTTCGTCTTGCTGTAACTTATTTTCTCACGTATATGTGTTTAAGAAAATCACGAGTTTTATGAAGGAATTATGTGTTATGTAGCACCACAGGAAAAGGACTTTTACATTATAAACTATTCTGATGTAAAGTTGCATTATTCAAACCATGTAAAAATATAGGTGTACTTAAATACTTCAGGGATCTGGTTTAAATGTTCTATATTTCTTTTTCAAAAGGTAAATTATGAAGCCTAGATAGGTCCTTTGAAAATTAATTGAACTTTTTTGAAAAAAAAAATTCTAAACAGGTTTATATAAAGAGCTGGAAATGCAGTACAATTATCCTTCCCCCCCCACTAGTCCACAATTCTCACGATTCAACAGACTAAATTCTAGTTTTAATAATATTCTTGAATTAATAAGACTGTCTTAAAATTTACTTTAATAAAAAATAGACGATAGAGCCATGCATTTGAACCAAATAATATAGCTTAACAATAGGCACAATCTATTGTCTTATGAGAAAAATAGAAGATTAAGGGTAATCAGTTCACTGTCAAATAACCCAAGATAAGCAGACACATTAAGAATTATTGTAATGTTCTGAGTCTCCATAAATAAGATTCTTTCACTTTGGTCAAAAAGTTATATGTGACAGTGTTTTTGTTTTGTTTTTTTCTGGAAACACTTTATTCCTAAAAGGCCAGCTGAGAAATGGTTAGATTTATTAAAGTTACTTTAACCAGAAACTGGAAATGTAAATCTTAAATATTATTTTTAACAAAGTAACATTTTTACACTTTTTAAAAATTTTATCATAGCTTTGGCCATAAAACCTTTTACAATGACATGGTTTAAGAGCTGACTTTAAAAGAGAATTCAGTAAACTCAAACCTTGCTATTAACGATGATATGTTTAACTATCTAAGTCAGAAAATAAAGAATTTAACTAGGTGTTTTTCCCCAAAATGTGAAAATTTGAAAGATAAATAAATAAACCAAATTGAGGAAAGTATAGACCAAGACTCATAAGCAAAAACATGGATAATATAGAGAATTACTATAAAAATTCTTAGTTGAGTAATTCATCCTCAAGGTCACGCATATAATGCTCAAAGTTTGCAGAAATCTTAAATTTTGCTCTCATTGCAATTGCTTCTTTAACACAATTGCTCAAGAATATATGATTATTCCTGCTACTTGCTAATGAAAACAACACATTTCCAACTGAAAAATGCAATTCAGTAGTGGAATTGAATCATGTCAGTTCTTGCAGTTACTCTTTAGGTCAACTGAAGCCAAATATGACCATAGATGCGGTCCATTTGAATTGACATACACTTTCTCTAGCCCTGTGAAAACATATTCTTATAGTACTTGGTTACATGTAAGAGGTGGAGAATGACCAATTAAATTTATTTATTGAACACCTATTGTGTTCAGTGTTTCAGAAGATAAGGCACATTAAGCTACATACATTTTAAGGAAGAACAAGTTGGCAAAAATAAATAGAACATTAAACTAAAATATAATACCTAGTGGAGTGAGATAACTGCCATAATAGAGATGCAAATCAAATGCAAGGAGAGTCTAAGGAAGAGAGAGAGCATCCAGAATGAAGGAGAGTAGGTAGTTCAAAGCATCTTGGGGAAACTGATATAGGAAAAGGGTTTTTAAAATAAGGGTAGGATCATGGCAGGGTACAGTGAAGAGGAAGCATTCTGCTCCCATCGATCTATGTGCATGAGTATTTGATTCTGATTTGTATATGAATATAGTCCATTGCTAATTATTATTAATTATTAATAAGAAAACTTATAAGCTAGGCTGCGGGGCAGTTGGCAAACTGGTTAGCAAACTGATTCTTTGATATTATTTTCATAGCCTCGCCATTGATTTGAATGCTGATGCTATTTATTGTTCAGAAAAATAATTTCACTGCCTAAAAGACTTTTGGTTACTTGTTGGCCTCTGTTCTATATCATGTCTTTGACCTCTACAAAAATGGGGATATGGGGATTCAGAATGATTGTGTGTGTGTGTGTGTGTGTGTGTGTGTGTGTGTGTGTGTGTGTGTGTCTTCAAAAAAATGTCTAGGCCAGAACTAAAGAATTTATGAAAGTGACATGCCTAGAACAACTGAATGCCAGTAGTAAACACCTGCAGAATTCTTAGCATTATTGAAATGGGGGCGGGGCATGGAAGTAGGGTAGAGGTCTTTTTACCTTTCACTTCTCATCATCAGTGTTTCTCATTATCAGTAATTACTGAGCTTAAGTCAGTGAGAAACATGGATGTATGAAGAACTATAGCTGGCGTAAATAAATCTGTTGAAGCTTATTTCTTTATTTTAAATATAAAATTAACCTCCTCAATGTATGAAATAAAACAACCTGGGGTTGCAATAAAGTTCAATGGTGTGTTTCTTTGCTTCCCTTTACTACATATTCTCTTTCTAGAAAATACTTTTCCTCTCTTATCTGGGAGGTGACTAGTGTTTTTCCATTCAATATGATGAATAAAAGGGTTGATGAAGCATATACTATCCTCTTATCAGCAAACATTGTGCCAGTCACTATGGATACACTAGTCCTCCAAAAAGTCCATTCCATCTTATGGTTTGCTTTGAATGCGATTTTGTTAGAAGGATTCTCTGCATTTGGTCTACACAGCCACAATAACTAGAGGAAAAATGAACTCTGCTATAATACTCTCTGATGTGAAGAGTTCAGAATCCACTCAACAAGACAGTGAACTGCAAATGTGTTTTGAATTATGGATCAAACACTGTGCTAAATAAATAAGTTCCCTCCCATCAGAGATTTTATTATCTACCATTTTGCTATAATCTAGTCAATTACAAATAAAATAAAACAAACAAAGAAAGAAAACCCTCAGTATTTCACAATAATGGTGCCTCTTAAGTGTTGGGCGGTACTGACAAAGTCTTGGGTTAGTACCACCGAAAGTAGATATGTTCAAGTATCATTTGAGGTGGTTGATTGGGTGCAGAGGAAAATCTCTGTTTTGGAGAGTAGACATAAATGGACAGTTGCACATGTAATTGTGGGTTTCAGGGGTATATATTTGACCTATAGAAATAAAGTCCTAACAGGCTTGCATCTGGTTTGGGAAATAGGATCACAAATGACATGAGGCGAAGGTGCTACTCCTGGGAACTCAATTTGTGATTCCCTTCCTCGAAAACAAGACCTGATAGAATCTGAGAGACACATATTTTCAACATAAGTTTATCCACTATCATTATAGTCCTCAAGAAAAAGATGACAGCTTCCCACTTAGAAAACATTTCTCTTAATGATTACTTATTCGCATGAAATCTTAACATACTGAATTCTATAATTGCTTAACTTCCTCACTAAAATTACCTAACTTTATTTCTGTACAAATATAATACGCCTATGGTTTTGAAAAATGTATCCCACTAATATCACTAATTACAAACTTATTACAATCTTGCCTGCCAAGATAATGAAGGAAATTGTACACAGAGTACTCTTAAATTACATATTGGTGAACAATAAATTTTCTTCTATCAGACATGATTTTTCCCCAATGCACTATGCAATTTGTGGCTCCATTCATTCCTCTGAATTGCTTTTGCTATCACTGGTATATTCAAATTTGCCAGCAAAAACTGTATACACTTTGGTTAGGG
Source organism: Cynocephalus volans (assembly GCF_027409185.1). Classification (NCBI taxonomy): domain Eukaryota; kingdom Metazoa; phylum Chordata; class Mammalia; order Dermoptera; family Cynocephalidae; genus Cynocephalus; species Cynocephalus volans. Next base: position 55,387,147 of record NC_084472.1, read on the forward strand.
AGGGAGGATAGTGTTTCACATATTTAATGTGTACTAATGGAAAATATGTTGAAAAAGTCATTCTTAATTAACTTTTTAAGGTTAATCAAGGGCAGAGAGAAGCAGGAGGTATTATTTCTGCTTACACATCAAGATCATAATGAAAGGTAGTATAATTATTGAATTAAAATAAAATATAATAGGTAATTCCTATTATGTGAGAATTTCACATAACCATTTTGTCCAGGCATCCAAACCATGAAGTCATCTGCTGGGATCATTTCCTGAAGGATTGCCATAATTCACTTTGCTCAAACTTCATATTCCCCTCAAAAAAAAAATCAGGGTGTGCAATTTTCTGGGCAGTACAGTTCTAATCAGTTGCAAGGCCTTTAACCACATTGAATTAGTAAGAGTTTAATAAAGAAAAAGAAAAATTAATAGGCTCCCAACATGATAATTTGTACACGACAATGTCTTCCTCTCTCTGTATTCTCACCATCTCTTATTCTCTTCATGTCATTCAGTCTTGTCCTCATTTCCCCTGTTTTCTTCCCCACAAGAACCTATGAACGTATGATGCTTTAGTGATCTCATAATCTGTCCAGTGCCCATGACAGTGACATGCACAGCGTAGGTGTTGGAGAAACACTGGTTACTCTGCTTGCTGGAATTCAGTTGTTCTCTGTTGATGTGTTCTTCTCCATACAGCCTGCGGGCTTTACAGTGAGCCTGCCTTCTACATCAGCATGTATCTTCTGGTCTGAAGGTATTTCACAGAATAGTCGATTTATGTTTTCAAGCTGGCATTATTTCTCCAGAGATCTGGGGCAGTTATGAACTAGGGATTGTTACCTGACAAGCCTAATGCAGCAGCACCTATAGCTCTAGGGTGTCTTTGCTCATTTTTTCTCTGTTCTGAGACCTGTGCTTTTGCTACTGGGTAATATTATTGTGCCTTTTGCCTTTGGGGCTTTCCATTAGACTTCTAATACCTTTTGTGACTATTGGAGGTACCTATTTAAAGTGTTTCCTGGGAAAGAGCAAAGCCTGTCAGGATTACAGAAATTTCCTATTCTTGCCTTGACGAGCTTATTACTGTGGTGCTATGTCAAATAGTATATAAGAATTAAATTATTTCTAATAATTCATGAATCAACATAAAATCTTGCCCTAGAAATCAATGAGCAATTCAAATAAGATCCTTCTTCAGCTTCTTCCAAGGCCCAGAGCAAATTGGATGAAACAGTTGCCTACACAAGGGGATGCAGAGAGAAAAAATGCCACCTCATGTGTGTATAGGGGGTCAAGATAGCTGCTTCTTATTGGACCATGATTCGGGTTGGTTGTCTAGCTATGCAGCCACCATAGTGGGCAGTACTCGTTGTTTTTAACTGACCAGACTGTGAAAGGCTTTTCTATATTTGGGAAAACCCCCCTTTATGTGTTTCATTGTGAGGAAGAAAACATCTCATGAAAGATGAAAATGTCAATGACTTGCCCTCCTTGCCTCCTTACAGCTAGAGTGTACAAGTGCATGATCTGGGCTGAACCAGTTAAATGCTTTCCTACCGGATTTGAATCTGCAGCTAGAAGGATAAATAACTATAAATGGTGTCTTGGTTATTTGTTGCTGAATAAAAACTACAGCATAATTCAGTGGCTTAAAACAACATTTGTTGCCTGAGTTTCTGAGGGTCAAGACTCCAGGCACAGCTTAATGGGGTCCTCTGATTCAGGGTCTCTCTCAAGGCTGCAATAAGGATGTTGGCTGGGGCTACAGCTGTCTCAAAGCCCAAATGGGAAGGACTGATCTCCAAGCTACTTCAGGATTCAGTTCCCTGTGGGCTGTTGGAACTTGAGCCTCCGTCACTCACTGCCTGTTGCTAGAGGCTGTTCTCAGTTCTTACCGCATAGGCCTCTTCATAGGGCAGCTCACATCACTGGGATTTGCTTCATCAAAGCAAAACAAGAACCAGAGAATGAAAGGAAGACAGAAGTCACATCTTCAATAACTTCATCACAAAAGTAACATACCATCACTTTTGCCCTATTCCATCAATTAGAAACAAGTTACTAGGCTCAGCTCACCCTAGCGGGAAGGGATTTCATAAGGATGTGAACACCAGGAGGTGGCGACCATTGGGACCTTTTAGAAATTCCTGCCATAGAAAGTATGGAACCCATTCTAGTGAATGAGAAATCATTTCTGAGATGTGATTTTAAGTATTGTTTCTAGGTGACTAGCTGTCAAGCCTGATTCTGGGTCCTTCTCAAAAATTCTGTGAGCTACTAGATGCCCTTGAATAAATTCCTTTTACCTACTTTAAATAACCCATTTGTTTCTGTTGCTTATAAATAAGAAGCTTCATGGAGAGGCTGAAGCAAGGGAACCACAGAGTGAGGACAGAGATGTAGTCTTGTCCATCTCCCTATACCTGGTACATGCCTGGTGAATAGTAGGCACTCAGTACGTATTTATCCAATTATTGCATAAGTGAAAAGACATCAAGTCCAGAGAGCAAATAGGTCTGAAATAGGATTAGACATGCAAGTGGAGAATGGGAAGTGGTTTGGGAATTAGTCAGGACAAGTAGTTTAGAATGAATGCCTAAGATAAAGGGAAAGTAAATAGACCATCCTTCAAGTGATTTATGATGTGGTGGGCTTGCTCTAAGCACCTGAGTCATCTGGACAATTGCCACCAAAATCACATGATGCCACGAGAAGCAAAATTCTATGGAATGAGAAAGACTTGAGCAGGACATTCAAAAAGTAAAGTACACTGAATGAGAAGAGAGATGGCAGGCAGATTGCAGCCAAGCACCTGTTTAAGGGGAGGTCTCAGAGATGATAAGAGCCTCCCCTAAAATCTGGATACATACCATCTTTTAACAGTTTAAGTGTGCTGGATTATATTCTTAGTGATGATGTAACAGTTACTGTTTGTCGTAGCTTGGGTTCTCTCAAGCAGATTCTGAGAAAAGGATACAAATGCAAGCAGTTTATTTGGGAGGTAATCTCTGTAAACACCACAAGAGGAGTGGGGAAGTAAAACAGGGAAGGAAAGCAAGCCAATAAAGGACGTCATATCGAGTCAGTGTTGGGAGTGGGAAACTGAAGAGCTTAATCCCACAAGGGAACTCTGAGAGCCAGTGTAGAACACACAGCATTTTTCCACTTCAGGGGACATTTATACACTAACCCCTGAGGGTCATTGTTTCAAAGTTGTCCCAGAGGGTACAAAGCAGGCTCGAGGCCAGAGAGAGCCATAGACAGCAAGATGCAGGGACACCAACAGTGTCCCATGACTTAAATGAACATGCCATGCCAAGTAATTATCATCTTGCAACAACCTTAAGCATTAAATACAGTTATATTAATTTTGAATATGAGGAAAGCTGCAGCTCAAAAATATGGTCTATTGGAGCCAAATTTCCTCTCATTCTAAAGCTTTTATGGAAATGAAGTGGCACATATTGGTGCTATGGAGACAGACACGGAGAAAGGGATAAGAAACTGCCAGTGGTGTTTCATAAATGCAGAACCATAAGGAAAGCATGAAAAAGCATGGCAGTGCACCAAGCACATATTCTGTCTCTGAAAGAAAATTTGACACTTAGAGCCAAACACTGAGTATCAGAAAATTAATCCCTAAATTCCTGTGGTCTTAATCGTTCATGTTTCTTCTCCTCACATCCAATCTTCCTGTTTCAAGAATGAGAAAAAGCATACAAAGCTTTGTTGTGAGAGATTACCTAACTGGGAAAAGGTGAAAGTTTAACTTCTGTTGGGAGTGTACTGGGTTGAATAGTGTCCCTCCAAAGTCTATGTCCACCTGAACCTCAGAATGTGACTTTATTTAAAAATAGGGTCTTCGCAGACACAATTAGTTAAGATGAGGTTATACTGGATTAACATGGGACATAAATTCAATGGCTGGCATTATCGAAAGAAAACTAACTGAACACACAGAGAAGACCACGTGAAGACAGAGCAGAAACTGGAGTGATGCAGCTACAAGACAGGGAATGCTAAGGGTTACAGCAGCCACTAGAAGCCAGGAAGAAGGACGATTTATCCTTCCCTGAAACCTCCAGAGGAAACAGAGCCCTGACAACATCTTGATTTCAGACTTCTATACACCAGAACTATAAGAAAAAAAAAATCTATGTTGCTTTAAGCCATCTAGTTTATGGGAATTTGTTAGAGAAGCCCTAGAAAAATAATACAGGGTTGTTATGAGCTAAGTTGTGGCCCCTCCCAAATTTATATGTTGAAGTCCTAACCCCCAGTTCTGTATTTGTGTGACTGTATTTGGAGATAGGGCCTTTATAAAGGTAATGAGGGTAAAATGAAGTTATATTTGTGGTTCTAATCCAATATACTAATGTCCATATAAGAAGAGGTAATTTGACACAGATGACACAAAGACCCAGAGACAACGGTGTGAGCACACAGTGAGAAGTCAGCCATCTGGAAGTCAAGGAGACAGGCTCAGAAGAAACAAACCTGTCAATACTTTGATCTTGGACTTCCAGCCTCCAGAACAGCAAGAAAATACATTGCTGTTATTTAAGCCACCCAGTCTGTGGTATTTTGTTATGGTATCCCAAGCAAATGAATACAAGGTGTGTGGGGTGGGGAATAGATAAAAAATAAACTTCACTTTTGTCCTTACTGTACTCCTACCTGTGCACTTTAGGGGTGGAAGATATTTGCGTACATGGCCGAGGGATCCTCTGAAGAAAGAGAGGCTGATGCGTGCAGAGGTCCTGATGGGTGTAAGGTATTAACTGTGCATTGGCAGCTCTGTGCTATCATCATTTCAGCTACGGATAGGAGTGACTATGTCTGGAGAGCCTTTTATATTCCCTTGGAGGTTTTATGTAGCCTTCATTAGCCAATGCTCTTTATATTTCTTTGTCTAGGAGTGCTTTTTACATGGGATGCAACTCCAGTTTTAAAGAGGAAGAGAGGCAGGGGTGGAATCAGTGGGTAGACATAAAAAGCTGGCAACATCCAACAAATACAGACTCGAGAATCCATGTGTTTAAGACTTCTTATATTTCTTCCAATAAAGCTCACTAGAATTTGAGAAAAGATAGATACCCAAAGAAAACACTCAGTCTGGGAATAAACAATGCACATTTTATGCATACTTCCCTTGCAATATAACTTTCATGTACCTGAGCCTCACTTATGCAATACAAGATTTAAGAAAGACCAACCATCTGGAACTTCTGTCTATAATGCCATTATGTCAAACCATAGAGCCACTGGAGCAGAGATTTTAGTACAGAAATTATTGTGCAGAACAGAAATACTACAGTTTTTTTTGTTTTTTATTTTGTTTGTTTGTTTGTTTAGAATGGACAATCCAGCCCATAATGGAAAAATATTACTATTTAAAAATAGCCAAATTTTCTATATACTATATATTTTAAAAATTAAATGTGTTGAAATTTTTATGTTGAAAAAGCAAGTTTACCCATGATTTTTTAGTTTGGACAGAAATGTGTCTCTATTTCAGGTACTACATACTATCTTCATACTTTAGTGTATAACTTCATTTTGTTTGTTACACAGGAAGGTACAAACTGGAGAAGAAAATGATATTTCTCAAATTCTCTTGGATGAGAAACTTATGTTAGAGTGCCTTCTGGCAGCATCAAGTATATTAAAGGTAAACAAATTACAATTTAGAAAGAAATGCCCGAACATTTTTGATTCTTAAAAAAAGTTATTTCTAAAGGGAAAAGAGTTAAATATTTTTTAGTTTAGGTGAACTCTTTACCTCTAGTTATTTAGTCTTTTAAAATTCTTTAGCAGAGTAATTCCTTCATTATTGTATTTCTTCTAGGTAATGGCTCCTTTGTATGAGGATAAAATCAAAGTAAAGGTAATTTATTGTCCACTAAAATTTTCAGCTTCTGTCAGCATCCAAAATATGAGATTGTATGTATAAGCCCAAATACATATTATAAAGATTAATTTTATTAAAATGCAGCAACAAGCAGAATATTTCTCCAATACAATAAATCTTTCAGATGGATTAGAGACCTTGAATTTAAACCTTTGATGTTCTCTTCCCCTCTTAAATATGATCATAAAAGCTATAGTTAATGAACTTGTTCATAGACATTCCTATTCCTTCCCTCCAAAAGCACAGCATAAAATTTTTTTTTTTTCAAATTCTCAGGAGTTAAGGAGTATGAAATAAACAACTAAAAGAAACTCATGATTAGAAACGATTTATGTTTATAAATATATCTATGGTTTTACAAGTCTGTTCACAAAATTATACATTAGAAAGGTATCTAAGTAAAGCCCTATAAAACAAAACCTTAGTTTTAAGCAATTAAGATGGTGATAAAAATCATGGCCTTCTGAGGCTCTCTGTAATCATCAGAAACTCAGCCATCCTTTAGAGCCCACAACAATAATTCTGCCTCTGCAGAAGCTAATGCTAGGCTAGCTGCCTCCTGTCTGCATACAGCTTTGTTCTTTCCGCAGAAACAAGATATTGCAAGTGTCTTTTCTCTTCATTACACCCAGAGTATTGAAGCCATCACGAAAGGCTCAGGCACCCACCACCTGTAATAGAAGTACGGGAAGACTACAGTCTGGTCCTGTTGGGTTTGTGACAGCATGCTGATTGCAGTGGCCTGAGCTTATCGGTTTTTTAATCATAGTTAGTGGTAAAAACAAATCCTCAGAAAAACTAGAAAGTGTAACCTCTCTGGCTTCAACCTCTAGAAAGTGTAACCTCAACATTGCCTCATAACTTTTTTTGCTCTAACTCAGTGTTTCCAGTTATTTTACATTTTTGCATATTTAAGTTTTCTAGACCTCTGCTTTTCTTCTTTGTTGCTCAGTGACCTTTATCCAATGTCCCTCTTAAGGCATTTTGAAAGAACTTCAGTCACCAAACCTAAGCCTCTATGTTAGCTATTTGAAAACAAGTTGTCTTGGTTTATTGTAGATTCTTTCATTAACAGTCAATTTTAATTCAATAGACAATATAGGGAAAGATTTTTCAGCTTTTCTAATAATCAACCAAGTACATATTGGCCATATTATCTGGCAGGCTACCTCCAATTGTTTCAAACTTCTGAAATTCTTCATTTGGTAATAACCAGGGTATATTCTAATCAGAAGAGGTGGAGCTGTATAGTGTTCTAGGTGTGGCTGACACTGGATGTGACTTTAAGCCTTTTAGGCATTGTCTTTTTTTTCTTAATCTATAAAATGGGAATAAAAATGGTAATAGCTTTTGTAAACTGGGAAAAAGATCTATGGAATCTGTAGCAGCTAGCATAGGGGTGCACTCTTGGAAGGTCAGACTACAGCTCAACCTGCCACCAATCCCTCAAGTAGGAGTCCCCGGACACACGGTAACAGCTGCTGCTTAGATCACTGAAGCCTCCTATTCCCATAGCAACCACTCAGGTGCTCCATCCATCACTTGTCCTTTCTCCCACTGTCTCCTTGAGGCCTCTTTCCTCAGCATATCAATTAAATGGTTACCACGTCCTTAACCATTCACTCCTTTCTTCATTTATTTCTAAAGAAATCCTAAGCACCAAATATAGTGCAGTAGTAGCACGAATAATAATAACTTATTCTCAAGATTTCTCTTAAAAATCATTCTAGTCGGCAGGTCCCTCTGACCTTGAAGATGAGCTATTTGGTAAAAATGCTATGAATGGTGATTGAAATAAAATAATAGATCCACCATGTTGAACTGGATGGACACACTGGAACTGATTCTTTCTGAGTTAGGCACATTCTCATCCATGGAAAGGCTGAGAGCCAGATCAGATTGTCCTTAGGAACATGATAAACTTTTTCCATTATTTGTGCAGAGCTTATTTTTGTGACCTCTATAGTAATTGCCTCTCTATTAGCATAACAATAAAATTAAATATTTTATGGAGCTCAAAGGATAAATGGAGCTTACAGATGATACAACAAATGTCTTACCAAGAGGACCCTAAAGTTCTCTTCAGTTTTATTAAACTTTATTTTATTTTTATTTTTTTGGTGGCTGGCTGGTACTGGGATCCAAACCCATGATCTTAGAATTAGAAGGCTGAGCACTAAACAACTCCTGACTATATGCTCCTAACCTTCCTTTTTTTTTTTTAACAGCATTTACTTTAGAATAAAGTTGTAATTGTAAATTCTTTCTCTGCCCCTTTGAGCTGTAAATCTACAACCCAGGTTGTCTTTCTCAAAGACCTAGGAACCATCTCTTTGAAATGTAATCATGACAGGGCCCTCATACCCCAGTCACTGTGGGAGGGTAGGAGCCTAACTTCCATAAGCGACAATTAACTAACACAGATGGCCTAATCACACTGACCCATCTCCACACTTCTGAGCTCCTGTAGTTCTCTACCAGCTCACACCAGTGCTTACAAACTCTGCTGCCTTTTGCTTCAGCAGCATTGAGTTCAATCTCTCTCCCCTGTTGGAATAGCTTTGACCCCCATGGCAATAGCCTTGAATAAATTCTTCTTTGTCTGTTTAATTCCACCTGATACAAATTTTCTTTAACATGTTAAAAGGAAACATGGGAAATTCTGGAATATACCTGGCTTTGTTTCCTTTACCGTAAGCACATTTATAAGCATCCTTGTCAGTGAATCAGCGAGAGATATCTCAATGATGGGGATGACTGGGTTAGCATAGATTTGGACATGAGGATGGATGAGGCAGACGAGCATGACTTGACCAGCTTTTCTTCTGGGTTAAAAGTATAAGCATTCAGGAAGTCCTCATAGTCTCAAAGTTGTACAGTAAAACTCTTCACTAAGGTGCCAAGGCAGAGAAAACTCAGCTGTAATTCGATAATTGATTTCTCCAGTCTTCAGCACAACCTCCTCCTCAAACAAGAGTGTCCTCAATATTTTATCTTTTGGTGGAGAGGAGGGTTAGAAAAAGACTGTCTTATGATCATATCTGATTTTCTTCATTTTGTGTTTGTTAGGTATTCACTATCTTTACTTAACGTTCTTTTGTTTTAGTACAAACTGAAAGATACTGTAACTTCATGATAACATGACCACAAATTTTTGATTGGGTTTATTTTGAACTCCATGTATCATATTTTGGAGGATTATTTCTGTATTCCCGTAGAAATTCTATTGTAATTGCCTGAAAATTTTTATTTGGGACTTTTCTGATGCCATTGGACATACTAGCCTAAAATGATTAGTAGTAGTTCATAGGGTTTTTGTGCAAATGTAGCAGGATTACTTTTAAGCTTCCAGAAGACACTTCCAGACAAAAAGATCCAAAACCATATCTTCACGGGATTGTGAACCCAGGTGTAATGCTTCCCCCACTCAGAAACAGCCAGGCTGTGGAAGCACAAGAAGATAACACATGCAAGCTGTGTCCTTTCCAAAGATAATAAAAGTGAAACTTTTAAAGGGCAGGTTTTATGTCAAATGGTAACCAATATTATCCACAATTTCATTATCCCGATTTCATATAAGAGTACTTCACAGAAGTTTCTCTTGGGGAAAGTGATTATTATATTTGTTTTTCTTTAAATATGTGGATGCATTGGGAGGCCGTGCATAGAGTTTATTAGGCATAGCTAATTTTCGATCAATTCTAAGAATCCAAGATTAGCCACATGCAGTCCATAGCTGGCATTGCCAAAAGACAAAATGTCATTTAGAAAAAGCGAGAAGCACTTTGTTCCTTAAAAATTAAAGTAATATGAGATGTAAAATATTACAGTACAGTTGAGGAAAAAAACTAGCAAAATTCTCAAGCAGCCAAAGATTATTGTGTTATTAAGAAACCATTTGACTATGTATAGATGAAAAGCCATACTTTGTTCAATCTACAAAAGCTTTACACATTATCTGAAACATCTAAATTACTTTTATTAATATATATAAAATGTATAATTTTCTGTAGTATGCCGGATTAATTGCCTAACAAAGTAAGTGAGTCCCATGAGCATGCTATGCAAATCATTTTGTAAAAGGTCATTTTTATTGCAACAGTGGTCAAATCAAATATGCAATTTCTGAAGTAATGCAGTACATAATGTGCTGATACATTAAAATACTATGGATATTAAACCCAAAAAAGCCTATTTTAGGAGACTCAATATAAATTAAATGAAACTGAGTTATTTGTGATTTAGTCAGCATTCACTTACTTCACAAATGCTAATTGATGATCTACGGGAGTGCTCAGCACTGGAAAGGGCACAGTCACCTCCCTTGCTTGTCCTGGCCTTTGCAGCCATAGAGGGCTTGATCTCCAGATCATCTAGCACCCAGACACATAGAAAGTGCTCTGTAAATAACTGTTACTCTGCCTGGAGAAATATTTGTGGAACATGCACTAGGAACAAGATACTGCTCTAGGTCTTGAGAATGCAGTGGTGAACTAAACAAGTTTCCTACCCTCATGGAAACTACTGTCCATTGGGAAAGACAAACAGTAAATAAGCAAACAAAGAAATAAATAGGGTCACTTCAGATACAAGTCACTGCTTTGAAGAAAGGTTGTAGTATAGAACAACCTTCGTTTCAGCGGAGTTGAGTTCAATTTCTCTCCCCTGTTGCAATAGTCTGGACTCCTATTGCAATAGCCTTGAATAATATTTTCTTTGTCTGTTTGTGGGCAACATTTGATAGAAGGATCAAGGAAGACTTCTTGGAACTAAAAATAGACCGACCTGAAGTAGTCAGCCAAACAAAAATTCAGAGGATGGGCATTTCAAGCAGAAGGAGCCCCATGCCCTGAAGCCATTTTTAATATAAATATTCTCCATAATTACATAAGGATTCTGAAGACCTCAGGTGTTTTTCATTGTTCATCAGGAGAAGAGGTTCCAAGCCAGTGCCCAATGGCTAGATGTGGGCTGCAAACCTGCTCTGTTTGGCCAGCAAAATGTTTGTTTGGTGGCTGTTTTGTTTGTTTTGTTTTATTATTTTAGGCCAACAATCAAAAGTTGTGGAGCCTTGGATTAAAATACAGATTTCTGATTTCTCTTTAGCAGTCAGAAGATCTGGAGACTTGGGACCTGACCTTCAGTACAGCAGGTATCAGCTGGAGCTGGTGGCAGATGTACTCTTCAGATGACATATGAGGTCTAGCATCACATTTGCTGTTGTCTGTCATTTTCTTCTTTAGCCCTGTTTCTGAGGCCAATGTTCAGCTGCCATTTCTCTTCAGGCCCAAGCACTGGTTTTCTCTGTAACCATCAAAAGTAGAGACAGAGGCTGACTGGTTAGCTCAGTTGGTTGAAGCACAGTGCTAATAACACCAAAGTCAGTGTTCAGATCCCCATACCAGCCAGCTGCCAAACAGAGGGGGAAAAGTGGGAGGAAATGATGGGAAAACATGTAAACTAATCTTTATGTCAGCTAAATACAATCCAGCCTTTCCTCTCATTTATATTTTTGTCCTGGTCCTATTAAGCATATGAGTTTGAGACACTTGAACTAGGGTTTTTAAAATCAAGAGTATGATATGTTAATGAGCTTGATTTTGATAAGTATTTCACAATGTTTATGTATATTGACATGTCATGTTGTACACTTTACATATACACAATTTTAAATAATTAATCATGCCTCAATGAAGTTGGAAAAAATCAGGATCATAATCCAAAATTGTTTCTGAAAAAATAAAATAAAATTAGAATTGGTTAGGCTGCTGCTGTGGGACAAGTTTGAGTGTATGGGCCATCTAAACTTGAATGTTAGTTTTAACACTCACTAGTATCAAAATGAGCCTTAAATACTCCTCTCTTCCTCAGTTTTCTCATCTATATAAGATTAATTTGCATATGTAATAATCAATTTTGTAATATGTAACAGTCTTGTCACATTATTCTAAGAATTAAAAAGTTAACCTATGTAAGCACATATTACATGGTAGACGCTTAATAAATGTAAAATTCTTACAATTATATGTACAGTTTGTGGTTTGGCACAGAAGCCATCAGAAGAATGACTTACCTCACCTTAGTTATATTCTGTTGTTCTAACAAGGTTGTTAGAAAGGGAAGAGACCAGGGAAGTGGGGGGAAGGGAAGGGAGAGTAACATCATTCAGTGCATAGTGTGTGCCAGCTATGTGCCACATTCCTTACTCACAGTTCTGTTACAACAATCTTTTAATATTGCCGGTTAACTCTGTTTTACAGACAAGGAAGAGGAGGTGCAAAGAAATTTGTAACTTGCCCAGGTCACACAGGAATCAGAGCAAGAGAGATGCTTCTATGTAAACCTTTTACAGCCCCTTCCCTTTTTACCACCCCGAGATAGAATAGATGTAGAGCTACTGTATAACCTCCTTGATCTATAGAAATGAAAGCATTTCTAGATCAGTGGTTTTGTCAAATCTGAGTATGCATAAGAATCACCTGCAGAGATCATTAAAAATGCCCTACCACCAGGGGCTGTGGTTCAGCGGGTGATCCATTCGTTTCATCTTGCGAAGCACCAATGGATGTTTCTCTGGTCTTGAGAACTAATTTTTAAGTGAAAATTGTAGAATATGTTGAATAATTCCAAATCGTACCTGAAGATGAGACACTGCATGAGAAGGGTCAAAACAGAAGCTTCTAATGTCATAGAAGTCTTTAAAATTGTCTCCTAAGACTTTTAATTAGGATAGAGTTGAGAGGACTGACAAGCCTTGATATGAGAAAGATTTGACTAAAATAATTAAATTCCAGTGAAAAAATCTCAATCATACTTTGTTCTTTTTATACATAGAAATACTTTAGGTAGTTTGCTTATTCAAGTGTAGAATATAACTATTTTAATGGCATACTAAAATATTAATACTTAGGACCCTTCTTAATTACATCTTACATAAAACCATTCACATTTGAACATTGCTAACTTCCACTGTACTTTTACCTGAAGTGGGAATCCTTTCTGTGTCCACTGCCAGTTTCATTATCTCTTTCCTGGTGAAAACTCCTACTGGAAATTACTGTCACCAGAATGCAGGGCTGGGTACTGTGGATACAAAGAGAAGTAAAACTAGTTCTCTGTCTTCCTTATTTTAAAACAAATTGTATGACCTAAAATGTCAAGCATGCATCTCTGTCATATCTTAGGCAGGTTTGAGGATTATTAAGTATCTGGGCTTTCTAAAGCTAAAGATCCATGGGAACTGCAGGAGGAAGTTGCCACCAAGCAGAGGATCAGGCACTCAGGAAGACTCCGGGTTCCCCTAGGAGAGCAGATGGATAGTCCCAGTCAGAAAACTAGGTCCTGGGACAATTTCTGAAGAGTTTGGCGTTGAGGTGTTCAACTAGGCCGGTGTCCATAACAGCACGGGACCTGGAGACCATGGAATAAGGAAGGAACACCAGGACAACCGCAGCCAAAAGCTTTTGGCCCGAGTATCTGTTTACCTAATAACAAATTTACCCACATATTCATTATTATTACATTTCATATTGATACATTAAATATTTTTAGGTATTCTTGCTTCACTTCAACTCTATTTAGGGCTGTTTTTTGTTTCTGTTTTTATTTTTTGTTTTTATAACCATAAAATGAATGTAGTATATTTAAAATAATCTAAAAACCTAGGAGTCTATTTTCAATATTTTTACTGGGATGATTAATATTCCAGTGCACAACTTTGGATATAAATGTGATTTTTTTTTTTTTTTTTTTGTATTTAGAGTAGTTTCTTAAATTCTTAGAAATAGTATTACTAGGTTAATAATTAGGAAGACTTTTTAGTTTTTTAATTCAAGATTGTTTCCGAAAGTAATTGCACATTTTAAATTCCCATTAGCAATATATAATATTACTTGTTTAACCAAATTTGGACTAGGTTGCTTAATATTACTTTAAACAACTTTTGTTATTTTGATTTTTGTTGTTGTTATTATTAAGCATATGAATATTTTATTTACTTTAGTACTAAATGTGGTTTCTCAATTATGAATTGGCTGTCCGTGTCGCTTGGTCCTTTATCAGCATGAAGGGTTTTAGTGTTTCGGTATCAATGGAAATGGACTCTTTTTATAGAAAAAGACACTATGTTTATTATAAACAGTTTCTTCAATCTATTGTTCATTTTTAATTACATGTTTTTGTCTTTTTGAAGTAAAAATCATAAGTAAGTTTTAAGTGTTTATGAACCAAATTGTCCACTTTTTTCTTTGTATGCCTGTTGTTACTTTTAAGCTGAGAAAGTTTACCATCCAGAGATTTGACAAATAATAATCCATTATTCAATTTTTTACGGTTTAATTTTTTAACTCTTTAATGAAATAAGATCTATTTCTCCGTGTGATGTGAGCTGGAGGATTTTAATTTTTGACTTTGTATTTATCAGATAAAGGATCTTAATTTATAATTCCAAATTATTTTCTCTTTAAATCCATGGAGCCTTCACTTTCCCCATGGCCAAGCAGGAAGAGAGATGAAAGATCACAGGCAAGTGTGACAGACTGTGATTGCTGTTTCCGTAATCAACATGGAGTGAGAATCTGTGAGAGAGAATGACTTTGAATTTCTTCACATTCTGGTTCATAATTTGATTCTTGCTTGTCTGTGTCAAATTAAGGCAGAAATAACTTAGATTGGCCAAAATATATGTAAGAAACTCATAATTAGGCAGAATAGTAAAAAAAAAAAAAAAAAAAAAAAAAAAAAGGAACATAGAAAATCTCAATTTTTGCCAGAAACTATCATCTGTGAAAGGTAAATATGAATGTATAACTTTTAGTTTATTAGATAAACCAGAAACACACTTTTATTTTATTTTTTTTGGAAAATTGCATATGGAATGTTGAGAGTGAACTGCCTCTGTGTGGCCAGATCTGGGGCCTTTAGCTGAGATGGGGCAGGAAAGAACCTTATCAAAAAGGGTCTCAGTATGAGTTAAGCAGAGATAGAAAGCAGAGGTTTCTGTTGCTGCTCTTTGGAGGGTCAATAAGACTGTAGTTTTAGGCAATTCATCAAAACCAATGAGGAAAGACTCAGGATAAAGTGCCGATGCAAAGGGAGGTCCCCAGTAATGTTGAAGGGTGTGTGGAGAAAACGCAGAAAGCTGGTGCCTTGTCCATAAGCCATGGCAGTCCTCTAGGCTCTCTCTCTCCAGCAGCTTCTCTTTGTATCTTTTGGCAAAAAAAGTAGATTAGGGCCGACAGCAGACAAAGACCTGATAGAATTGGGTAGCCATTCCCGAGTCACTGGCTACGGCAAGCAGAAAGAGAGGAAGGATGAGATTAGTGCGATTATGGAGACTTGTCTACCTTTTAAATTATGTTTTTGTTTGTTGCTTACTTGCTTGCATATTTGTTTATCTGTGTCTATACACTAAATATTGTGCTCAGAACCAAAGATAAATAAGCCCAAATATTCTGAAACTACATCAAAACACAAATATTAATTGAATTCATCTGCTATAGTCCATCACCCTTTTCGAGAGTTTGAGATACATGGAGGAACAAAACAGATATGATCCTCCCCTTACAGAAACTCTACTTAGCTCTTTGTATTAAAATATTTAATACATAGGAAACACAAACAATAAAATATCACATATTCTGTCTCCTCTTCAGATTAACAAATGTTAACATTTTGCATATTTGTTTCAAATTTTTATTTACACCAAGGTCATGGGTTCAGATCCCAGTACCAGCCAGCTGCAAAAACAAAACCAAACCAAACAAAAAATTTTTATTTGAAGAAATAAAATCTTACAGCTGCAGTTAGAGCTGCTTTGACCTCTCTCAAATTTCATTTCCCTTCTACTTACTCTTCAGGGAAGTAATTCATTGTCCTGCAGTTGGCATTCTTTCAATTTTTTAAAAATATATTACCACACACATATTTGTTCATTAAAAGCTTATAATACAATTTTGTATTTAAAAAATTTTGAAATGATGTTTCACATGTACAATGATAACATGTTTGTTATACTTTACATCAGGTTTTGAGATAATTCATTTAAATACCCATTGTGCCCCAGGCACTACCATACATGCCAAAACACAACAAGCTAGACTCTCTCTCTGCTTCCACCATCTTGCAATGTGAGACTCCTGGTTCACTGTTCTCACCACCAGATGGACTTTGGACTTCCCAGCCTCAGAAACTCATTGGAAATATTTTTCTCCATTATTTCTGGTACTCCATGGATTCTGTTGGGAAGGCAGCCATCTTTAAATCATTGTTCCTGGGCAGCATATGAAAAATGATGTTCTATTTTCCAAATATTTGTGGATTCTGTGGAGAAAGCAGGCAACATTTAAGTTGTCATTCCCAGCATTGGGAAGATTCTTCTCCATTTTCTCCCGTTCTCCATGGATTCCGTCTAGAAGGAAGCCATCTTTTCAGTTGTCCTTCTTGGATAGTGATGTGTTAAAAACCTTATCTCTGAGTTCCATTTAAGATGGCGGAATAGACAGTTCCCAGTGTCACTCTCTCCCACAAATCAACCAATTTACAGCTATAAAAATGTAACATCAGCCAAGCTAGGTCCACTGGAGCTCAGGGGAAGAGGAGGAAAGACCTATGGAGCTCATGAAGGTGGGAGAAACCACAATGAGAGAAAGAAAAAACTGCTCTGATTGTTTGGGGCTGCAGTTGCTTTAAGGCTGGAACTGATGAGCGCAGGGAGTAGGAGCCAGCAGAAGCTGCAGCTGCGCCCTTCAGATGGAGTTACTTGGAGGTGGCAGAGGAGAAGAGGGCCTTGGTGGCTGCCAGGACAGCAAAACCACTAATAGGGTTCCTGTGGACCCACGCAGCAGCGAGGAGCCAGAACAACTGAGTAATCGCAAAAGACCAGTGCAGGTCCCACCCCATGGGAAGTGTTTGGAGCACTGTCAGTGGGGTGACAGGCCCACTGGGAGAACACTAGGACACAGCAAGGACAGCCAACCTGCACCCCAATCAGCGCAGGACCATTTAAAGGAGACTGGTTGGGAATGCAGAATTGCATGGGGTGCAGTTTGATGAAAAAACTTGGGCCCAGATCAGAGTTTCTACACAACCCAGATCCACCAGGTCTCCGGAGAGCTGGAAGTACCTATAAGGTCAAACATTAAACCCTGAGCTGCACAAAAAGCCTTCCCTAGGGAAACAGCAGCAAAGCAGGGATTTAGCTCAACCACACAGCTCAAGTACTGGTTCCCACAGGAAGCTCCCCTGTTTTAGAAGTAAGTAAGAATAAAAAATTAGTTCCGGCTGAGGCACACCACCAGCGCCTTGGGGCCTGCCTGGGAACCAGAGGCTTGGAGACAGGGATGACCCTACTCCCACATCCAGGCATACTGTGCCAGTGCCTCAGGGCCTACCTGGAAACCCAAGGCATGGAGAAGGGGACCAGACCCCCCACCCACAGCTAGGCACACTGTGCCAGCACCTCAGGGCCCACCCGGGGACCCAAGGTATGGAGCCGGAAAACAGACACACTGCACAACCTGGTACACTGCCAGCACCAAGGAGCATGCCAAAAACATCACCTCCATGCAGGTGGCTCACCTCAGCCACCACAATAACCATGGCTGCCGTGACAGTGGCTAGATGCCACCGCCACCATGCAGATGGTCCACCAACCACTGGAGTGCATTGACACAAGGAGAGTCACCAGCATAGATAAAGAAAAGAAGAGGATGTCTCTCTCCACAAAGCCCATTTCAGAGTGATAGAAGAAGCATCTGCTCTATGATAATATTGGGGGACCCGATCACACCTCTCAACATTGGACAGATCATCTAGGCAGCAAATTAACAGAGTAACCATTATTCTTTCAGAAGGAGAGAAGAAATCTAAGGTAATTGGGGGAGGGAGGGAGAGGGGATTGGGGAGGGTTTGGACAAGGGGCATAAAGAATAATTACAGTTTTTAACAATATATATGCTATTAATATTGATTTGATCAACATATCTCAATGTTGAACCCCAAAAATATGTATAATCAATTTTGATTCAATAAATAAAGTAAATTAAATTTTTTAAAACAAAACCTTAAAAAACACCCTAAAATCTCTGTCCTCATGGAGCTTATACTCTAGCAGGAGGAAGAGACAGTAAACATCAAAATACGAAATATTTTACTTAGGCTGCTGTTATAGACTGAATTGTGTCTCCCTAGAATTCATATGTGAGCTTTCAGGGAGGTAATTAAGGTTAAGTGAGGTCATGAGGGTGGAGCCTTCATCCCTTAGGACTTCTCATCAGAGGCGGACGAGGTACTGGATAGCTCTCTGAGCTGGAGAGGCCATGTGAGGACACAGCAAGAAGGTGGTTGCCTGTCAGCCGGGAAGACAGCTGTCACCAGGAACCAAATTCGCCGGCACCTCCATCTGGGACTTCTAGCCTCTAGAACTGTGAGGAAATAAATTTCTGTTGTTGAAGCCACCCGGTCTGTGGTGTTTTGTTATGGCAAAGTGAGCTGACTAATGCAGCTCTTTTATAGTATATAAGTGTTATCCAGAAAAATAATATAGGAAGAAGAAAGGTGAAGTAATGGGGGTGAGAGTAGACGCTGAGCTGGGGTGTCCAGCGAGGTCTTAACCAAGAAGCTACTCTTGAGGGAAGATCCAAAGAAAATGAAGGAGCTGGTCATTTGGTTACATGAAGAAATGTCAAATTCAAGAACCCTGAAGCAGGAGCATCTCTGGTGTGTTCTAGGAGCAGGGAGGAGGTCAGGGTGGCCGGAGTGGAAGGAAAGAGGAACAGGGTGGGATGGGATGGGGACCGAGGGTAACAGGTGCCACATCATGTAGAAACCATGGGAGAGTGTTTAGCAGAAGAATAACAGGGTCCAACATTCATCGTAACAAATTGCTCTGAACAATTGAGAAAAGATAGAAAGAGGCAAAGGCAGAAGCAGGGAAATCTCTTGTAAAACTTATCTCAGGAACAAAAACAAAAGATGGTGGTGATTTCAGTCAGACAGATGGCAGTGGGGGTGATGAGAAGTGATGGGATTGGAGACATTATCTTGAAGGGTCTGAGCACCTGTAAGAATCATTTGCCAGTAACAGAGGTGAGGAAGACTGCATGCAGAGGAGCTTTGGGGTCACAAGAGCCTAGGTCTGAAACATGAAGGTGAGATGTTGTATAAATAGGCTGTGAGATAGAGGGTCTGGAGGTCAGGAGAGAGATCTAGGCTGAAGGTGTAACTTTAAAGTCATTAGCATGAAAATGACAGTTAGAGCCACAAAAATGGATGACGTCACTTAAAGAGTAAACGTTGATAGAAAAGAGAAGTCAAAGGAGAGGTTGGGGGGTGACTGGAAACCAGCAAAAGAGTGTGAGAGATTGGCCAGCTGTCATAGTTGGGTACTAAATGAAGAAGAGGCTTCAAAAGGAAATCACCAAATGGATCAAATCCATCAATGTTGATTACATGTAGATCAACACCATTTATTTCCTGTATCATTTTCTATAATATGAATATAACCAATTTTTACTTATGCATTTTTGTAATGATAGATGTTTGAGTTATTTATGATGTCTCACTTTTATCAGCAATGTAGCAGTGGCCATCTGTGTCCATGAACAATAGTTGCTTTAGGGTATACCTAGATGAAGAAATGCTGGGCTGTAGAATACACATCCTCAACCTTTCTAGATACTGCCAAATTGCTTTTCAAAGTGATCGTGCCAATGTATACTACCACCAGTAATGTCTGAGAGTCCACATTCTTACTCACACGGTGCTGTTCAATTTATTCTTGACAGAAGGATGTGAATTATTTTTAACATTTGTTTCTTTAGGCCACACAGTCTAAGGTAATTTTTCATAGCTGCCTGAGCAGACTAAGGTATGGGGTAAGGAAAAATGAGCCACCTCCATCTGAGAGGCCTCAGCAAGAATTGCATATTAAAGAAGAGTGAAAGTAAAGGTAAAGTGAGAGGAATTTTTCTGTAAGAAGCTGAAGATGTAGGCCAGATTGCCTCCTAGGAAACCAAAATTCAAATGGACATAGTTTCCTTTATTCCACAAAGATGCCCCACAATTACTGTTGATATTTTTATTTTAGATTTTGGAATTCCATATTATTAAAATAGAAAAACGTGTGTGTGTGTGTGTGTGTGTGTGTGTGTGTGTGTGTGTGTGTTGTTTTATGTTTGAAATTTTTATACTAAAAAATCCATCAATTTGTTTGTTTTTTCCACTGGTTTATTTTTATGATTTTCATATTGTATTTATAAATGACAAGTTGTGAAACTTTCTGGCTGCAATTTTCCAGCATGTAACATACATTGGGTATAGATTTTTTTTTTTTTAGCTTCCATTAATAAAAAACCTAATTCAATAAAAATTTTATTTTACCATATTTTATTTTTGTCACTAACTTTTGGCATATAAAAGACCTCTTAATATGTTATATAGTAATTTTAATACAATAAATATTTCCTATGAGTATGGTGATGATTATATCTCAGAGGAAAATTTGCAGACTTATTTTAGACACTTCTTTAACTTGTATTTCAATACAAGTATTCTTTTTGCTTTGTTTCTTAACCCATTGTGATACATGCATAAAAATAAACCTATGTAACTACGAATAAAATCAATATAGAATTCAAAACCATCACAATCACTGTATTAGCTATCATGTCCCAGTAAGTGATAAACTAGCTGAGTCATGAATATGCTGCTCTGATATATGCTAAGTGCCAAGAACACTAACTCATTACATACTCAAGTAGTTCTATAGTTATGTTTAAGAGAGAAAATAATTGTGTGCACTAGTTTTTATTTGGTTGTTTGTTTGTTTTTGGCACCTGGTGGGTACAGGGATCCAAACCCTTGACATCGGTGTTACAAAGTGGTGCTCTAACCAACTGAGCTAACTGGCTAAGTATGGTTTTTGTTTGTTTGTTTGTTTGATCAAAACAGAAGTTTAAACAGATGATATTACTACTTCATTGTAAAAGCAATCTAAGAACAACCCTTCAATTTTCTGAGGTCACAAACCAGCCTTATTCAAACATTCACTTATTTAAATTTGCAAACGCATTCTCATTTGTTCTATATTCCTCACCTAGACACTTATATCCCCATATGATTTTAGAAATTCTTAAAAAATTTATCATGTTTCCTTTATAAATAGCCATGCTATTCCTACAACCTATTAATCGCTTCATCATAAGATAACTTCCATTGTTTTTGACATCAGGGCATTTAAGATCATCCAGAACAGTAATATGTATACAATCTCTGAATGTTTATCAGGAATATTTCACTTTGTTAGTGGTTTTAGAATAAGAAAATCTCGGTGTTATATCATCCTGCAATGGCCATTAATGAGTTCCATGGCTATAAAAGTATAATAAGTTCTAACAATTTTGTACAGAGATGTTTTTCTCATTTACTAGTTTAGCTTTTACTATCTCAGTGTAAATACATCTTCTATGATAAATGTAGTTGCTCTTGAAGAGTTGTAGTATTTTTCTGTCTGCTTTGTAAATATCTTATCAAAATCAGGAGCAGGATGATGATGTTGGCAATAAATCTATTTTAATGTGTTATTTTTATAGCATATAAAATGTTGAGAACTTTAAAGACTAAATAAGTAAAGATTCAAGAAAAAGTAATTTAGGACAGAGTGAGAAAGAATAGCAAATAGGTAAAACAAATCCCATGTGCATTACTAAACTTTAAAATGTTGGGAGTTTTTCACAGGTTTGAATTTATTTTTGTAAAAAAAGTAAAAGTAAAAAATGTAAAATATTAATTGAGTTGTGTATCCACAAGAAGCCCAAATGAATAGAAAACAATTCAAAGTTTCCTTTTCAGTACTTTTTTCCCCTCATATCTTCATTTGAAGATATTTTGTTGTTCTCTTTCAATGGAACAGGAGTGATGTAATTAGTACTAATGGCTCTTTATAAGCAGCACAAATTCCTTGTTTGTGTTCCATTCTGCAGGTTCCAACAAGGTTTTTTGGCTTTTAACAAAAGCCTGTCAAAAACCAAAAGGGCAAAAGCGAATGTGGAGACTAGAGGCAGGAGACAAGGGCCCAATTTGTTATGGGAATATTTGTATTTGGCTGAGCTGGCTGCCCATGGGGTAGACTATAGGTAGTGAACCTGGGTCTGCAGAGCACATGCTCCCTCTCCAGAGACTTGAAAGACCACACATTCCTACTGCTCTGAAAATGAAGATGGGAGATGTCAGAAAACAAGCCAAAAATGCTTTCATATTTCTCCCATTGCCTTTACCCACATCTTAAATGTGTTGGAAGGCCCAATGGACATGCCTTTTCTTTCACAAGCCCACACAGAACTGAGATAAATATGGCCACATGAGACTAGTCCTGATGCTAGAGTTCATTTAGTCACTTCACTCAGTACATACAACTTGAAGGGCGGTCCTTTGAGTTAAGAAAGAGCAAACACTAATCTCAATTTAAAAATTGACAACGATATTCCAGTTAAATATTATAATCACTTCTAAAAAGTATAAGGATATATCTTTGCAGCGCTCAGCTAGATATAATGTACTTAAGTAATGAGGATGCTTGAATGATTATCTTTTTAATACGTGTAAGTGGTAGTGTTCCTATTGTCAGTGTTAACTTGCTAGTTTTTTGGGCACTATCAGCAAGATGGACATTTCTAGAACTTTCTAGTCCAACCTAAAATAATCTATCAATTTTATGCAATTGAGGAGAATTTAACACTATTTTTCTTAAGTGAAAGTTTAATATTTTCAATGATTCCAAGTGTAATTTTTAAAAAATATATTTAAAGCATAGAGCTTTCACCAAATTTGTAGATATCCCATTTTCACTGAGTAGTAACATTTTATTACCCTAAGAAAATAAATTTGTTTTGACATATTTCAAGGCCAAGAAAAGGACAGAGGTCTCACCTCTCAAACTGCAGAACATAGCCTAATACAATTAACCAGAACCATATCTCCCAAGATATTAGTCAATTAATAAAAATCAAACTCATGAACAAAAGCATTCACTGCCTCCCTGACCGATACATTTTTCATGTGAGAAAATGACTGGGAGGATGCCTGGATATATTGTGAGCTTTTCTCTAGGATTTTAGAAAGGAACCTTTTTCAAATACTGGCAGAATTATTACATGGAAAAATTTGACATTAGCTCACATCCCATGGAAATATTCCATTTTTGGTACTACAAATTTTTTAAAATAAAAGGTTAACAAAGACATCCAAAAAATATCCAGAAAAAGTGGCTGTGTGTGTTTTCCAAACCCCATTTTTTTTCTCTTTTATTTGTGTTCTTAAAAATGTCATTTCCTGACAGTACTAAAGAGAAAACTGGGCTCAGTATGGAAAAACCTGAACCTGGATGACCATAGCGTTTTGTGTTTTTTATATTAAATATAAATATCATATCCAAAATTTATTATTTGATAATAATCATTTAGTAGCTCCAGCTTAAAATTGGGTCTAATTTTCCCAGCTCAGCTTTTCACAACTTACTACTAAGATAAGAAAACTGGCAGAGCATGGAGAGCTATTATCAACATTTCCTCTGTTGCCAGGACCTTGGAGCTTTGTTCGACTTTCCTCAGGTGGCTGGCTTTCAGTTCAACCCAACTGCTGGAGCACGGATGTTCTAACACCCCATTGTCACCACTATACTTACTCCCCGTCAGCAACTCAAGTTCTCTGCCAAGAAAAAGATGAAGAGCTCATCTTGTTCTGTGTGGGCAACAGCTATCACCCCAACCCATCAGCACTTTTCCTTCTACTCTCAATTGAAGAATGAAACTTCTAGAGAATAAATTCTTATGAAGCGAGCATAGGAAATAATGCTGGCATTATTATAATTGTTATAATAACATTGCCTTCCAAGAATAGTCCTGTAAGTGATGAGTTTTTGGTGGAGATGGTATATAAAAAGCTCTGAGAAGAGTGCCTCCTGGGTTTGTATGTTTTTCTTCTCCTGTTCAGAATAAAAGAGATGTTGAAAGTGAGAGTTGATGATCTCATCGTAGCCCAGTAGAGTTTATACTTGACAAAATCCTAATAATAGACATTAAAAATTGTGCTAAGAGCTATGCGTAGTATGTCTGGCCAAACCTCTACAAGAGGATTTTCATCTAGCACTGAAATGCCTAGAGAATTGGGATTAAAGGCAAAACACATATTTTATCCATTGGCAAATGGTGAATCTCAACCAAAGAACCCATTGGAAGATTAGAAAACAACACAACAACAAAATAACAACAGAGGAATCTGTGTAAAGACACAGCAGAAACAAAACTGAAAATTACCATCCTAAAAGTTGAGACAATTACACCAAGAACCAGAAATAATATGAATAAAAGAAAATTACAATAGCTTATTACACATATTATAGGATGCAAAAAATATGCAGAATCTATGATGCAGGTGTAACAGGTGCAAATAAACAGCAGGTTAATGTGGCAGGATGAGATAAAATAGGAGATGACTGAGAAAATAATAGTAGTAGAAGAAAAATGCAATGAAAGTATGAAATTCATGTTAGGAGCAGTAGACAGTAAAATTGATTAAAAAATCAAATCAGTGATAAAATAAGAATCTCATTATTTTCCCAGATTGTAATTGACCAAGAGATTTAAAAAAAAAAAAAAAAAAGATGTGGAGCAAAAATTATGGAAGAATAATCGTTTATTAAAGGAAATCATTTATTAAGTGTATTAAGGGGGGGGAACCAATTTGAATATAAGTAAAATCTAAAACAAACAAGCAAACAAAAGTCTGAGTAAGTCAAGTGAAAAGTCACATCTTGTTACATAAATAAATGAAGAGCTCCACCCCTAGACACCCTTGGCAAAAATTTTGAGTTAAATTGTTGAAGAAAATATTGAAAGAACACCCAGGAAACTGGCTGCCTTCATATTTTTCCTCTGCACTACTGAGTGCCAGAAAATTTTGGCACACCACGCATAACATTTTTAAAGGAAAAGTCTGTAATAAAAAATTTCTTAACTAGGCAAATTGTCTTTCATTTGTGAATACAAAAAAAAAAATTCTTATAAGCAAAATTTGAAAAATATACTAATCATGTACCCATCTTGACAATAATCAACATAAAGATATACGACAAAGGAAACAAAAATTAGAATAAAGAATTTCAGAAGATAAAAGTAGTTGTAGAGATGGTACAGACAAATTTGCACTTAATTTCCTCCTTCTAAAAAATGTGCCAAGAAAAATTTATCTGAAATATGAACAAAGATTTCAGCATAAGGAAATGCATTATAGTATGCTTATGGCATAACTGTAAAAAAATTCTAAATATCCGGCTATGAAATTGTTTGGCCTAAAGGTTTCTTCAGACACAGTGAACTGTAACCTAACTTGATGTGTAAATAGACTGTCACCTACTCTTAAAAATATAGCCCAGTCTCAGACAATTACAAGCAGCCAATTATTCAAACCATGTTCAAATAGACAAACACCCACCTGTAACCCACTCAGCTGTTTCTGTACCTTGCTTCCATTTTCTGTTTGTCACTTTCCCTTTTCTGTCTATAAATCTTAGCTGACCATGTCCCTCTGAACCTGTTCTGGTTCTGGTGGCTGCCCAATTCACAAACTTTTATTTACTCAATTAAACTCTGTTCAATTTAATTTGTCTACTGTCTTTTAACAGAGCAATAGAATGTCATGCAAGTTTATGATGAATTTTAGAGGTACAGGTTAATTTTGTGATAAAATATTTGGAAAGGAACAGAGTATAAAATGATGATAAATCCATGAATTAACAATGTAAAGAAAAATCCCATCTAACTTTTATCTATAACATCTTTAAAAACAGGCTTGAAGTCAATATTAGAAACAACTTTTTAAAAATTGTGGGTAAGGGACACATGTCTTTTTAAAAATTTCTCTATATATGTAGTTTTTCCAGATTTTTCTTTTAAAAAGAGAAAGATCATAAAAAATGGATTGTAAGAAAAATTTACCAAAGCTATTGCCTTTGGTGCTGATAATATGGCTCTCCCCCGCCAACAGACTGTTTTATACTTTTTGTTAGTTTTTCCATATCCCCTAAAGAAAAAAATACACTGGCACAAATTGAAAAAAAAAAAATCATCAGAGTGTTTTGGAAAGAACATAGGCTTTAGAAATAAGAGCTTTTCAAAAATTCTAACTCCCACCAATTATTAGCTAAATGAAACAATCTCCCTGACTGTCAATTTCCTCATTCATAAAATAAAAGGGTTAACAATTTCTGCTTCCTTTAATTATGAGGATTAAGTAATACAATGCTTTGAGGCAATACATCTCTATAAGGATTTTTTTTGAATGGCTCTGTTTTTGGGGAGGGAGCTGACTCTAACTGTAGATAGATTGGTTTCCTTGTGGCTCCGAGGCACAGCAGTTGCTCTTTCAGTTTTAATTGGAGTTAAGTTAAGCTGCTGAAGGAAGCTCTTTAACAGGGAGCACTGTCTATTTTCCTGGGAAGACAGGGTGAAACAATGTCAATGTCATTCTGTGACTTTGGCAACATTAAAGAGAACAATGGGGCAAAAGCAGAAATGTTGCTGGAGAGGAGGAAGCTCTTATATATTCCGTAAGACAGAACAAGGTCAAATACAGAAAAATCAATAAAGGGACTGGGCAGTGCAATGTTCTCATGTAGGCTGGCAAGTGGTCAGATCCAGAGAGGCAGGAAGTAACAGTCTGCAGTCTCTTGAACTGGTCCCTCTTCTCCTCAAAACACAGCTAGATATCCCAGATATCCCAGATATGTAGATAACACTACATATCCCAGCCTTTCCTGCAGTTGGATTTGCCATTGGGACTGAGTTTTGGCCAGTGGAATATAAGTAGAAGTGATGTGCACTTCAAAATGATGTGCACAACCTGCAAAACCCTCCGAGGCAAAGTCCTTCACACCTTTCTTTCACCAGCTTGATGCAGATATCCATGGCCAGCCTTGATGGCACATGTTGAAAAGGGTCGAGCCACAAGATACATGTAGCCTGGGCCCTAGTTACTGCAAAGACAAGCCATTTCTACCAACCAGAATCACTCACTTTGGGTTTTCTATGAACACAAACTTGTACGATGTTACAGTGGCCAGCATTGTGCTAACTAATAGAGCTTCCCTCAAACCAGGAAGCAGCAAGGTGAGGATAAAAAAAAAATGAGATCCAAAAACCTGAGAGTAGGAGGGTAGAGATCAAACATAGTGGGAGTCCTCACAAAAGGCCTCAGAAACAAAGGATTATGAATCAAGGCAGCAGAGTATGAGTGAGGTCCTGGTGCATTGCAGGTATGGAGAAAAGACTTGTTGATTAAATTGCCTTGCATTGATCTTAATATCACACAGCATTAGCTTCAAGGATGGATGTATGACTAACTGGAAATCAATAGAGCATTATATAATACCTTATTCCCTTAGTGTACAAATATGTTCTACTGACCCCATTATTCGAAAAGCAAAACAGTGCAAAACAAACTACAAAACACCTCCCTTGATTCCTTATCTCTCCTGTAGTTGGTCAATTTCACTGATCTTCTCTCCAGCCAAACCTCAGGACAGAGGAAACTACCCCTGAATGCTATCTCCCAACATTTCTCAAGAATTCTTCACACATTTCGATGTGACGTCTGCTCCCATCATTCCAGTCCAACCATTTCTGCAAAAGTGACCAATGACCTTTATAAAGGCAAATCCAGTAGAAAGTTTGCAGTCCTCATCAAACTAAAACTTGTATCAGCTCTCAATAAAATTGATTATTTGTTTTCTACTTAAAACTAATCATTGCTTTTTATTGAACTCAGAATAAAATATAAGAGATTTTAGCACAGTGTAGGCATCTCTGTGTGAGCTGGCCATTCATTGCCTGCCCTCTGCTCCACCTAAGTAATAAAATGTAATGGTTTATAGCACAGAGATCCTACAATAAAAACATCCTAGCTCCAACATGCTTCAACTTTGACCTTTATAAATTAATTCCTTTCTTTCTGCCTTAATTTCCTTTACTTGTAAAATATAAAGAAATATATTACCTTCCTTATGGTTTTGCTGTGAGGATCAGGTAAGATGTGCATTAGAAGTGGTTAGAACCATGCCAGACACATATTAAAAGCTCTATTACTATTATTACATTTTTATGCTTTTATACTTGTCAAAGATCTTCCCACCACAGTGAATTTCACTCTCCTCTACGAATGAGCCAAGTTTTGTTTAATCCCATTTCCACCACCTTGACACCATCCTTATGTTCTTTACCCAGCCTGGAATTCCTTCGATCTCTGGTTTATTTTCATTTTTCCCTTCAAAGAGGCTTTTTATGACTACCTTATCTAAAATAGATCATCGTTTTAACTTTTTGTACTGTCCCATTCTTTTCCTTCATGGCACATAAAACAACTTGTAATTGTTTTGAAACACACTTATTTACATAATATATTTAGTGCTTTTCTCTCTCCTTGAATTGCAGGCCTCATGATGTTAAGGAGCACAGAGGCTTTGTTCACTTAGGACCCAGCACAGTGCCTGACACATATTAGGTTGTCAGTAAATACTTACTGAGTGAATGAATAAATGAATGAACGTAAGTGCTTTTAGTACTGGGTTACAACTAAAAGAAGACTAAGTAGTCAGTGACGTAGAAAGAGGAAAAGACAGGCACCAGGCAGTGCTTTACATGAAAACCTTAAAGGATGTAAGTATTTAATATTTAGATATGATTATTTTTGCAGTAATTAAGAACTAATTATGACATTTTTATGTAGCATAAAGTGTATGTGTTTAAGATTAAAGTCATCTCGTAGGTGTTCTCAGAATCTTTGTTAGATCTAGAAATGGTTTTTGTCTCCAATGATATAAGTCATTGAAGGCATTTCTTAAATTGTGCTTAGAACAAAGAATTGAAAAAGTAGATGCCCAATAAATACTGATTAATTAATTAGTTAACTGCTCCCTTGAAGTAGTTGGGTAGCTGTAATTGCTACAATTCTAAGCGACTTGCTTCTAATTTCACATTTTGATGGAAGCAATTCTGCCAAGTGAACTTGGCTGTGATTTCTGGCTAAGCTCAGCTTACTTTAATATTTTTGGCTTTTTCCCAATATATTTATAGTTTTCATTTCACCTTCAGTGATTTACTATTCAACCATGGTTCACAGAGGTTAAAAGCACCAACCTTAGTACATATACAGTATTGCTGTCAATGCCTTGAACAAGATTTTCTCATTCCAAGGGTATGGCAAGGAATTGCAAAGCATCAATTATATGCCTTCTCCTACTTTCATTCACAACATTTTTTACTGAGAGCATATTATATACCAGATATTACTTTCAGAGGTGATTCTAGTGGGGCCACGGAGAGAGGGAAAAGAAATGTGCCTCCATGTGACACAAGAACCTTGCTCTATTTCTTAATGGTTTACATGCTACAGATGCTTCCAGACTGCTCTAGGAGTAGAGTCTATAGTGTCCAGCAAGAGAAAGTCCAGAATGTTTCTGGTATAAAACAAGAACATTTTAGTAGTAGTAGTAGTAGTACAATTGTTGATTAAAGTGGTGTTAGGAAATCCTCTCCCTAAGGGTATGCATCCAGCTTAAAGAGTAGAATGGGAATGTGTGATGAAGATTCACCTTCACAAGACACATACCTTGAGCTGAGGAACTGCATTTCAATACATACAATATCAAGGGTTTGGTTCTCCCCAGGACATGTACGGGTGGTGCTTTGCATAGAAAATTGTGAGGAAGGATGAAGATTGCCTTCGTTTGTGCCTCCTTCTCTGAGGCTCCTTTTGCAAACTTCACTCAACCCATTTCCCACGCTGGCGGGTTCCTAGGGCCCTGACTGCTCTCTCAAATCAAAAGCTTGGGCAATGTACCTTGCACACCTGTAAAAAAATATTCTCTCTATTTCCCCCCAACATCTTTTATCCCCAGATTTTCCATCCTATTAAATAACAATAGGTGACAGATCAGTCAACTGGCTCTTTAGGTTCTAAGCCACAATTTTAAGTGGGAAGAGGGGAGACATAAATTTCTAATGCCAAATCTTTTTATGTTTACCTATCTCTCAGTTGATCCTCTATTTTCTACTAATACTAACAACTTAAGTTTCTTTTTCCTGTTGGTGTCATGTGCCCCATGGTAGCAATTCCACCTTTTTTTCCCCTAAAATACATTAGGAATTTATAATTTTCTACTAAATTCTTTATGTCAAAACATCTTTTCAATGTTATAATCTATTCATTGTTTATCTATCTTCTCATTTCCATTTACCGTTTAATTAACCACATCCAATCTCGTCTTATTCAATTGCTGATGCCAAACTATACGTTCCAATGTACATTTTTTTTAAGATGGCTAAAAGCCTCCATTTAATCATTCATTTGATAAACATTTATTGGACATTTGTGTGCCAGAAACTCGAGTTCGTCCTGGGGATGTCACAACCTTGTTCCCACTCTAGTGAGAGAAGGAGTACATAAAGTGTGTAGTACTAATAGTAAGGAAGAGACACCAAACACTGACCTAGTTCAAGATTTGTTTAAATCCAAGTATGAAGTAAGAATACATTTTTAAACTTAAAAGAGGCACAGAGATGTTTGAGCATTTGCAATGCCAGCTGAGTCCTATTGGTGAATTGCTACACAATCTTGCTTACATTACAATGGGAAGTCCCCCCTTCCCCAGTACTAGTGTACATAGGAAAGAGAAGACAACAACTACAACTAAAAATCTTCTGTCTCATAAAAAAAAAAAAAAAAATCCAGTATCTTGAACTAATATAAAATTTGTGGTTAGCTTGGTGGATTTAAGTTGAGAATTCCAAACAAAAAACAAATCTCTATCATTGATACTTTCATGACTCAAATTGAACCCTGGATGAGACAGAATTCCCCATATTCTAGGCAGCATGTGAAAACTCTCCCTAGAGCCCCAGAGTGCAGAACAGGACAAAGATCTAAAGTCTTGGCCTGTGTTATGCCTGGTCTCCTGCTGACAGGAACAGCATGCTTCCAGGAGCCACAGAACTACCACTGTAAAAGAAACCAGGGATTCATTCTGAGGGTCAAGGCCAGCAAGCTCATAGAAGCTATCTCGGAGCACAGTAGGAAGTGATTGCAAGTTGATGGTGAATGCGCTTTTTTGCAGGCATGTAGAAGGGTTTTAGTACTGCAGGTGCAATTACCACTTAGCAAAGAATCAGCACCCTCGTACTGAAATTAGAACACGAAATGAGTCAGGCTGGTGGACAAATTGCGGTACATGGCTCGCTGTGTTAGTGACCTATATTCACTTTCCAAACTTAGTTTGAAGCTCTGTTTCTGGAGCTAGCGGAAGGTGGCAAGGAAGATAATGCATTCAAGGGAGGAATAGGGAAGATTCAGCCTAATGATATGTCTTCAGATATCACAAAGTCAGCTTAGGATTTAGTGCAATCAACATCCATCTTCCAACTTTAAAACACTGGGAGAAGTCAAATGTGCAAGGATGTGGGTGAGTAATTGGAGCTTGTGGTATTGACAGGAAGGGTAGGAAAGAACACATGTTGGAAGCGTGAATGCCATTAGAAATGGGTGAGCAGAACATCTAAATGTTTAACACAAAAAATGAAAACACCAGGTCTCAAAAATGCTTTTCATGGATGATATGACTTTAAGTTTTTAATAGTTAGACTTAGAATGAGATTATGACTCCAAGAAATTTCTACTTTTTTAAGAGTGGTCTTCATCTAGATAATCTTATAAATAGAATTAAGCAGAGAAATGGATTCCAAAATAATTATAAAGTAAAATTTGACTGAGAAAAATGATCAAAATGATATAAGATTTCTCTAGACCTTACATATGTTTCTTCTATGTATGATATTAGTTTTTGGTTTTGGGGGGGGCGGGTGGGGTCTTGTAACTAATATGGACATGGGTACAAAATAAATGTAAGAAGGAGGAAAAAACACTGAGAAGTAAAGATACCCAAGCTCACATCTAATTAGAAGTATCTTTTAAAATGTAAGGCCAAAGAAAAAAAATTTTGCCTTATGAAAAAGTAATTGATATTAACCACTGATATTAGTTGATATTAGTCTAGTTTTTAGAGCATGAAATAAGATTAAATTTTATCTGTTAAACTCATTCAATTCAGTTCAATTCAGTAAATATTCACTAAGCATCATTAAAAAGCATTTTAAAGACCTTTAAGAAACAGTCTTTCCTGATTCTAAAAAATTAAAAACTTTGAGAGCAAGGGCATGGTGAGAGATGTGAGTAGAAGAAGTGTGTTCAAGGGCTATGATAGCATCTGAAGAGTTCGTTTTTACAACACATTTTTAGTATGAAAGCACTCAAGTTTTGACTTTAAGAATCTAAGCTTAACGATGTCCACATACACCAAGAAGGTGAAGTTTTAGTTGACAAAACATGGTAAACACTATAAAATCCTCCAGATTTTAAGAAGCAAGAAACTGAGAACATATATATACAATTTGGCTATTATTATAAGCTCAAGTAGAGTTGCAAAATTGGTAGCCAAATTTAGGTATCTTAAGACAAAATCTGTGAGAACACTGAAACACTGAGGCAATCCCTACCATTAGCTCTTTCAGGACACAGGTAGTGAGAACTGGAAGAACTGGAAGAGGAAAGAAGCTTGAATAGTACCGTGTGTGTGTGTGTGTGTGTGTGTGTGTGTGTGTGTGTGTGTGTGTGTGTGTGTGTGTGTGTGTGTGTGTGTGTGTGTGTGTGTGTGTGTGTGTGTGTGGTGTGATGCTCTTTTTTCCTGTTTCTTTACATTTAAGACTGAAGTCTGGGCATGTGTACACATAGAGAAGATGGAGATCATAGAGGAAGAGATATTAGAAATAAAAATGAAAATGCAAATAATCAAAGTCATAAGATCCTGGAGGAACAAAGACTCAGTGCTATCAAGATCGGGGAGTGAAACACCCACGTTGTTGTGGGGGTGACATAGGCCTTCCTCCATTTGCAGGGAGCGGGTAGCCCTTCATCAGCCTGGGGAAGCATGCAATTCCTCTTCCCCACCTCACTCCCACCCTCCACACCCCAGGAGGGATGGTAAGTGGGTTAGGGAATATACAGGAAGGAGAGGAACTGGAAGGGAAATACAGATGTTAAATATAGGGGAAGACTTGGACTAGAGAGGGGTGAGTTGATAAGGCTCATGTATGATCAGAATTCTCTTTTTAAAGTAAGAGGCAGAGACATTGAAAGTGAATTTTTAATTCTGAACTAGAATAAAGGATCAAATTTGATCTAACTAACTCAGTGGCATTCTAGGAGACTTTAGGAATGTAAAACAAATTAACACTAGACTTGTTTTCATTATTATTTATAACACTACTTTCTTCTGTGCTATACTTTTTAAAGTTTTCCTCAACCTTATAATATCTCTCATCTTCCCATTATTTATGTCAGAGAGTGAATCAGTACATTAAGTGGAAAAATATATTTGAGCTAATTTTCCAATAAAACGAATATTCGAGGTGTGGGAGAAAAGGGAAGCAGCTAGGGTTTATTGCCTATTTTCAGTGGGAGAGATGAGATTCTGGACTAAATCAAAATGATAAAATAAAATGACAAAAAAACATTAACTTATTATTGGAGAACACATTTTTAATAGAATATTTTAATAAATGGGAGAAAGATTTATTAAATGCATATTGTTCAACTAACCCAAAAGTCAAATGAGAATATTCTACTCTTATAAAAACTTGCCTGTCAGAAAGTTTAACTTACAAACTAATAGCTCTCAAAGTTTGTATTGTGCACATGCAAGTAACATTATTTGGATAAATAATGTTATTTTTGTGTCTTAGATAAAATTATACCCATTTAAAATAATCCCAAATTGTAGTATTTTCTCCAAAACTTTCACTGACAAGAAAAAATTCTGATTTTTTTTAGAATAAAAAACTTATCTATAATTTGCTTCAGATAATTTGCAGCTGACTTTGAACAACTTACGTATAGTCATACATTGCTTACTAATGGGTATATGTTCTGAGAAATGTGTTATTAGATTATTTCATTGTGTGAACATCAGAGTATACTTACACAAACCTAGATGCTATAGCCTACTATACACCTAGGCTACATAGTATAGCCATTATAATCTTATGGGACCACCATTGTTGACAAAAACATTTTTATGTGGCCCATGACTGTATCTATTCTTGCAAAACTTTGAGGAAAAATTTCTCTGTTATCCTTATGTAATAAATAAGCAAACAGATACTGATATAGACTAAGTAGTTTTCTCAAGGTCACATCATTATTTAAGAACAGACAAAAATGTATAACCTTTTGTAACTCTTCATTTAGCCTTCTATCCAGCTATTCATGTCATGCTTTTTGCTTCCATAATTAATGTGAACCCTAAGCAGCTCTCTCTTCCTCAAGGAAATGTCTGTTGAAGGATTTTGTAGTTGTGTCATGAACTTCACTGGCTCATTGGCTAACTGAAATAGATCATCGACATATGTGGTGTTATTCTACAATTGTGATTCAGAGGAAAGAATTTTCCAAGTGTGGGGATAGAAAGGAAGTTGGAAAATTATGATAGCATATCCTCTCGAAATTAATGAGCATGTAATTTTTTTTTATCTCAGATCTCTACTGAACTTCTAAAATATTTTTAAGTGCAACTTGCTACTTTAAAGAGAGTTTTTATAGACTCATTTAAAAAAAAGGAAGAAAAGAAAAAAAAAAGCAATGCTTCAACTCAGAGAAGCAGACTAGGGTACTTTCAGCCGCTAGGAGCTCCAACTCGGCCCAAGGCCAAGTGACTGGTGGTTTCCATTAGTCCTGCACTGAGAACACCAACAGTTAGAGGTGGTATTGTATGGTCAAGAGGCACTTAACTATACACCTGTGTATTAGTTTCCTAGGGCTGCTGTAACAAAGAACCACAAACAGAGTGGCTTACATCAACAGAAGTGTAATGTCTCACAGTTCCGGAGGTTAGAAATCTGAGATGATGGCCTGATGGTTTCCTTTCAAGGGCTGTAGAAAAAGAACCTGTTTCAGGCCTCTGTCCTTGGTTTGGAGATGGTGATCTTCTTCCTATTTCTCTTTACATCACCCTCCATCTGTGTGTGTCTTTATATCCAATTTCCCCTTTCTATAAGGTCACCACTCACATCGGATTAGGACCCACCCTAATGATCTCACTTCAATTTGATTATTTCTGTAAAGACCTTATCTCTAAACAAGGTTCGTTCTGAAGGTAGAATTTCAGCATATGAATTTGGGGGGTACAGAAGCAACTCAACCCATAATAACTTGATAATGCAAGAAATACTGCCTTGAATCTATTTAAAATTATCCAAGTGGCTTGAGAGAGGAACCAAAAATGCTAACATAGGATAGATAGATGATAGATAGATTGATTTGAAATGATGAGGAAGTGACTGACATAAATCTATATCTACTGATGTATTATAAAGTATTTGCAAAAGAAGATAAACCAAGAAATCCCAACATAGCTACCTTATTTGGAAATGTAGAGGTAACCAAAAGAAGAACTAAACATGGAAACTATTCAAAGTGGTTTCCATTGAGGTATTGAGTCTGAGATCTTGGGACAGGGGCAGGGGCCAATTATTTTCTTCAGAGATTCTGTTGCATTATTTCACTTTTTATAACTATATGTATGTATTTTGATATTTTTTAATTTTAAAAATTAAACTGAATGTTTAAATTCTTGATGATTTTGAGATTAATTGGCAATAGTAAAAAAATAAAAATAGTCTTGAAGAATCAGGTAAGATGGACTTCACCTGATAAAAACTGTATGATGTCCCTAGGCAGGTAATTGGCAACTGATAATAAAAAGTGAGATATCACAGGACCAGAGCATACAGCTGCCTTTTTTCAGGGACAAAAGTAGTGCCTAGTAGAAAAGTACTGTGAGACAGAGTATAAAATTGAAAATACAGTTTTAGGATTAAAGGATAGAGAATAAAATTGGGAGTATCCTAATGTTTTTTTCTCAGATATATCACTCACTTCTTTTATGATTTTGAGCAAAAATCTTAACCTTTCTATCTCGCTGCAAAAATGATTTTATTGTCTGTACAATGGGAGAAATACTTCTACTTCCTTTGATTTATAATTTCTTTTTTCTCAACTATTTCATTTTTAAATGGTCTTTTTTCATATATATACACACATAAACCTATATAGATGTATGCATACATATGCATATATGAAGTTATTTTGTTGTCAGATATAATAAAATATTATTGTCATATGGCAATAAATTTTTTCTTCAAAAGCCTTCTAAATATCAGAAAAACTTTTCCTATGTCTGATTCTACATGGCAAAGTTCCTGCTTTCTGAATTGTGAATAAAAGGTGAGAACCCATGGCCCACTAGCAGGAATTAAATAGCAACTTGCTATTTTACCACTTGCTAAATTAAATAGCAACCTATTGTTTCTGGATATGAAAGTGACACTTATGAAACAGTTTGCAGTGACCTTCACTCTAACTGCTAATCAATTTAAGTCCGTGTTGACTATGAAGAAAAACAAACAAACAAATGTGCCTATGTTCAGTGAGACTCTACGAAGCCTACTCCTGCAGAGAACCCAGAAATTGAATTTGGAGACGCTCTTTTCAAGTTTTAATGAGCCACCTGCCTCCAGCTATAAAATCTAGAGGAAGGGGAGAAAATTTGCTGAAAAACAAGAGGTAATTTTTAGCATTGTGTAGCAGGGTCTCTCTAATGAAGTCGTCTTTCGAATAAGTCATTGGCCTTTCAAGGGAAATGAAGTTATGTCTTCAGTTTGTTAATATTTGATCATTGTTTTTAAGTGTTACTTACTTTTCTATGCATTTTAAATTTAGGCAGATAAAATATAAAGTGCAAATTTTACTTTTGTGAAACAGTCCTTAAATGTTTACTAAATGTTAATCACCATAATGGGTGCTACAGGAAGGGGAGGGGGGACAATTAAGATACGGAAGGCCTGTTTAGGCAGAGGAAACCATCATTATAAATCACTGAAGGAAAAAAAAAAAAACAGGGTTCAAATGCACCATCTACTTTATGAACACATGTATTGCAAATTTTGTTTTGTTTTGTTTTGCTACACCTAGGAGTTTTCTTGTTTCCCAGGATAGAGCTATACTAGCCTTTTGCAATCACGATGTCATTTTTGTATTATTTAGCTTTCTTAATTCTCTCCATTCTCAGCATGATAGTAAACCAATGTGTCTCTCATTAATCAGGGGAGATGCCTTTCAAAACTAAAAACTGTGGATAAACCTCATTAATTTGGGGAAAATAAGAAAAGAAAGCTAAAGCAATTTTTGAAAACTCACTTTTTAATGGGTTTGATGACTTTAAATCACCTTATGTTAAAAGTAATTTATTCTTTGTTTTGTTTGCCCTGAAGCTACCACCAACCCCTCCTTGTCAATTTAGGGAGTAAGTTTATTTCAGGGATTCTTCTTGTTATTTTATTTTTTTGTTTTTGCTGTTGTTTGTTTTTGGCCAAGAAGTGATATAAATCTGAGGTTTTCTTTGGGAAGTGATAACCAAAAGAATCTGCTCTGACCAGGTCAGCTAAATTATACTGCCTTTGGAAATCTGAAATAAGTCAGTAATCACATCTACCTTCGCTGGAAAACAGCATCCTAAGACTACTTTTAAGTCTACTTTTACTTAGAAGCAGACACCAAAAAGTGATTAAATACCCTAGAATGTTTCTTATTATCCTTTCGCTAGATCCCTGCATGTGGGATGTAACCTAGTAAAAATCTCAAATCTATACATGATGTACAACCAATAGAAAACCCCATGGAGTAATTCAGGCAGGGCTGTCCTTTTCTCTCTCTCCTTTGACCATTCGACCTTCTTGTGATTATAAAATGATAAGCTCTGGTGGCCCTCATCAAAGCACATTTCTCAGGGTGACCTCGCTATGAGTCTCCCCAGTTGCAATCATCATATTGGTTCAATAAATCCTTGCTATATGTATTTGGCCTCAGTTTCTTTTTAGGTCAACACAAGGTAACTTTGACAATGATAAGGAGAAAATGAAGGCAGTAAAACTCTTAAGTAATTAGCTATCTATGCAATCTGAGCTAGGTAAGTGATCATAAGCCTGGAAAGATAGGAGCAAATATAACACATCTTATAGGAAGAAAAGCAATGGAACCACTTTTTATTTATATTGGCTTATTTTCTAAAGGACCTAGGAAAGCCATGTCCTATACAAAGAAGTTTTACTAACAAGGTTGGTTGAGTAAATGAATGCACACCCATGAAATGAAAAATGCTTTCATCCACTAGTGAGTGAGTTAAAATTTATGGGATGTGGAGAGTGAGCAGCAATGAGACAATGATAAAACTTGTTTTAAGCCCAAGTGGCTGTCAGTATTAGGAGTGATCTTAGCTCAGAAACTACACATTCATTACTGAGACCTGTTCTCATCAGTTTGGCAATTGTTGATCATCCTGGGTAAGATATCTAATTCTGAGAGTGCAGGACCATAGTATCAATTGCATAGATGAGATACCTGAAGGATGTATGTAGTAAAATCTGATAACATGTAGACCCAATCATGAGATTTCCTGGGGAAAGAGTGTAGAAAGAAGGGGAAGGAAAGGAGAGCAGTGGGTGATACGGTATGGACGAGGTAGAAGCTTGACAATGTTTAAAATGATTAAGAGTTATATGACTATCTGGTGACAATGACATAAATATTGTCTGAAAAATTCCTTTCTAACAGATCTTAATTTTTTAAAAGACTATTTCTCTAATGTGAAATTACTAAATTGGTAACCCTTTCTTTCCTTTTCTTCTAAGAAACATCTCTCGTCCTGCTGCTTTGAATGAATAAAATAGAAATGTTTGAACAAATCAGAAGATGACTGTCCTTTAAAAAGGTGAATATGAGGCAAATTGTTAATGAAATCCCAATTATAACATGGAATAATTTTTATAGAGTAACATTCACCAAAAATGTCTTTTTTATGAATATTATTGAATTGTAATGACATATGCATTTGTTTTACAAAGCATAACTTACTTTCCTGTACGTTAATGTTAAAATTTGAATCCTAAACTGTTAGTGGCAATACAAATCTTAGAGCTCTCTAAACGTCCAAGCCACCTTTTATTTTTTAAACAGAAGGGTAAAATAATATAGAGATATATATTTTAGTACAGTATAGGAGATTATTGCAATTAAAGTGTTTAAGATTTTACTAATTAAATGTCTATATTAAGATAGAAAATCATAATATATATTAAGATATATAATTTTTATTTTATTTATATATATATAGGAAGATCAGCAGTTAAAAAATATAAGGTAGGTGGAATGGGGAGTAGATCTTTAAGGAACTTAAATGTTAAAAGGCAAAAAAAATCATTTGAGAAATGCAGTGCTCTCATTAGTAAAGGTTAGCCACTGTTGAATGATATGTAAGACGATAAAGACCATAGGAGAGCCAATCCTAGTGTACTGGACTGAATTATGTCCCCCCCAAACTCACTGAAGCAGAAAATATAACTTTAACATGCATGATTTGCTTCTGTATTTAATACTTGCTAAAAATGAGAAAACATAACTAACACCATTTTAAGTAAGGCAGGCCCTGACACAGCCCTGACACACTGAATTCCAGGAAGGGAGTAAAACAGTAAAACACCACCTGGTTCCAGGAACTGACTGACCAGTTCCTCATCTATAAACCACCTGGAAGATAAACGATTGAGGAATGCACTGTTCCTTATCGGGGTGCCAGCTCGCTAAAGCCCACCAATAAATCTAAAGGCGCCTCAGATAACAAGCAAGCAGTACACATTTCATTCTGTTGTGAAAGTCTGTCTAAAAAACTGTATAAAAAGCCCTTGTGTAAAAAGCTCGGGGTCACTTCTGTCCAGAAGACTAAGTGACCCCAGCATGCTGGAATAAAACTCCTCTTGCTTGATTGCAATGGGCTCTGTCTCATGGTCTTCGTGAAGTGAGCCATCCCGGTGTATGGGATTTGTGCATGGTGCACGGGTCTTACAAAGCTTGAATTGTGTCCCCCAAGTTTATATATTAGAATCTTAGCCCGTACTATGACTGTTAAGAGGGTGGGAAATCCTACTGTGGTAATTGAAAGTTGGAGCCTTAAGTAGGTGATCAGATTGTAGGACCATGCAGTAGTGAATGGATTAAAAATGATGGTCAAGGGCATGGTTCTGAGGGCTTTAAAAGAGGAGAGTCTGTCTCTCTCTCTCTCTGCTCTCTCTCCTTCCACCATCTTGCAATGTGAGATCCCTGGGTCACTGTCACCACCACCAGGTGGACTTTGGACTTCCCATCCTTAGAAACTGTAAGCAATAAATTTCATTTTTCTTTCTAATTATCCAGCTCTGTGTATTTTGTTATAAGCAACACAATACGGACTAGTACACCTAGTTACTACTAGGATACATGGTAATAATAGGGTTCTATGTTTTTAAAAATAGCTTGGTTTCTGGCTTTTCTGTCTGATCAAATCTCCCTATAATTTTGAGTTCTGCTTGGTCACCACCAATGTTCTGCCTTTTATGCTTCCATATCAAAATGTGTATATATATATATATATATATATATATATATATATATATATATATAGTGTGTGTGTGTGTGTGTGTGTGTGTGTGTGTGTGTAGTGTGTGTACAGAATAAATTAAAAAGGGGAAATGATGAAAAAACCACTATCTCATTCTTTGCATAAACAAAACAAAGTTAAATAAGAATCTTAAAACATTCCAGCAAAAGGTTTGAGAGATCGTATAATGAATACTTACCTCCCTACTTCCACCAACATATTTTTGTAACTGAAGTCTCAGAAAGTTAAAGAGCCTTCTTAAAGTCACCAAGGAGTTAATGGCAAACCAACTTGGCATGCTTTCTGTGTGTGTGGTGGTGGGGAGGGGTGTATTTTAAAGTTGGTGAGTAAGTAAGGAGAGGCTGGAGGAATGAAAGAGATACAAGCTACAGAGCACAAATTTGAAATTAAAAAATAAAGAAAATCCAAACATTCTTGCAATGCTTCAAGTCTTCTTTTGATTTGAAGCTCACTACTATTTCAACTGAATTACATTCCTCAGAGAGTAACAATATAATCAAAGCAGTATTCGTTTCTGTTAGATTTACAGTGCCATTAGAATTCTAAACTGTGTAAAAAATAAAGCATAGTGGAATACCCAAAATATTCTTGTTAAAAAAAAAAAAGGGATAAAGTCTACACTGTCTTCATTTGCTTGCTTATCTCACATGCTTTTCTGTGCTTTCTTTTGGTATGAGAACACTCAATTGAGATAGGATCATTATCTCTATACCCTTTGTGATTTGCATAGGGAGGGAGAAGATTTAGAGCAGGAGACAAGCAGGGACAAACAAGCCATTAGAGCTCAGGGATCCCATTTTCAGGTAAAGGACCTTGCTAATGAAGAGAACTACACTGGCATGCCAACAATGACTTAAATAGAATCTTCCAAGAATCCACTCTAAATTTAACTTTCTATTTAAAGCCCTCTTCAAGTTTTTCCATAACCTATTAAAACATCTTAATGAATATCATACTGAGATGGAAAGAGGCCATTACATTGTGTGGGGAATTTGCATTAATACCTAAAAAGTATTGGTCTCTTTCTCCTTTGCAACTGCAAGTGATTTCTTGTAATCTTTTTATTCGGCTTTAAGGTGACCTTCTTCTTTGCCTTCCTAATTTATAGCCCCAAGGGAGAGATAATCCAAATACATGGTTTTAAAATAATGCTAATTTTATAAACGTGCTTATTGTCCAACTAACGTTCAGAAAGAGACAAACTCCACTCACTCTGTAGGCTGTTCTAAATGGGGTAGTATTGAGCTTGGGATTATCCTGACCTAACAAAAACTACAACGATGATGTCTAACATTTGTGGAGTGTTTACAAAATGCCAGCTATTTTTATAAAAGTTGTACATGTATTAAACCACTTACAACTTATAATAGCCCTATGTGGTCAATGTTAATATTATCCCCATTCTAGATATGAGGAAACTCAGACAGAGAGAGATTAAATAACTTGACCATGGTCATATGAAAACTAAATGGTCGAACCAGGATTAAAACTGAATCAATCTTGACTGTTCTTAACCTAGAACGTAGATAGCTTCTTTTACTGTACAAAATGTATGTTCCATTGTCCAAGTTAGTATTTGTTCACAGGTAACTATAAAATAGAGAGCAATACAGAATTTAGCAGCTCAATGAAGTTTGTGAATTCTCAAGTCCTGAATATTAGAGTT
The DNA here is from genome assembly GCF_027409185.1 of Cynocephalus volans. Taxonomy (NCBI): domain Eukaryota; kingdom Metazoa; phylum Chordata; class Mammalia; order Dermoptera; family Cynocephalidae; genus Cynocephalus; species Cynocephalus volans. The sequence goes on from NC_084472.1 coordinate 55,429,363, forward strand.
CAAATGTACTCTAGAAATCATGTATTCCAAGGCCTCATTTTACAGCTGAGGATCTTGAAAACTGTTATGCAGCTAGCTTATGAAAGAACTAGAAGTTGTACTCAGGTCTCCTAAATGCTTTCAATCATTTTCCTTTGATCCTGCATTGAATATTGGAGCACTTCAAAAGAGTGCTCTTAGCATTCATATGTTATCACATATTATGTTATCATATGTTTGCAAAACTCATTTGTACTGATACAAATAATTTCAATAAATGTTAGTTACTATATACAGTAATAGGTTAAGTGTTTTTATATACACTTTTTAACTTATTATAATTGCTTTTCCTATTTTACAGTTGAGAAATCTGCAACTTAACGTTAAACATTATAGAATGGTTTTTGATCTGGTTTAATTCAGAAACGGACTTTTTCTATTTCTTAGCAACCTGCTGTAATGGATGCTGTATTGCCCACTAAGATCCCCTTTAAGACTGAAGGTCTTACTCTCCTAACTTCTGCCCTCTGAAAGTTGCCTAAGCTAAACAGAGCTTCCTCGTCCAAACCCATGTCCCCTTCCAGAAGGCAGCTCCTATTCAAAATATACACAGGTCAATTTTCAAGGACTATCTCAGCCTCTGAGCTCCTTGTGGGATAACGGGGTTGGCTGAGACCATATTGTGATTGCATGACAGGCCAACTTCTCTGTTCATCAGTTCTGCTTTCTTTACTTTTCCTTCACAGGTGTGAATCCCAGCCCCCAACCCCCTCCCAGCCACCTTCCCCAAGAAACTTCCTGCAAGTTTATCTCCATCTCAAAGTCTGCTTTTAGGAGAACTGGACATGTGACATTTAACTATATGTTTCATTGGAATAAGTAATCCTTATTAAGGGATAAGAACAGGTCTATGTATAGGTACAGTCAACACAAATACAAATCCAAATAAATGTAAATATACATTTATAAATACAAATATTCTTATATTTATATGTGAGAGAGAAAGAGAGAGAGAAGCCATCAATTATCTCTCCCCGATCATCCGCCCCGGCACCAAGGTAGCATATGCTCTTGATCTGATGATCTGAGCATTCCTTGGAATGGAGGTGCTTGGCAATGATATTTCATGTTCATTAGTCTTAGATCAGAATTTGATGTTGCTGAGCCCTGTGTTTTAATACTTTAACTGCCCCTTGAATGGAACTTGTGAGAGACCTAGTTCAGCTTGAAAATATCCTGCAAACTGTACTAGTTTTTTTGGAGCTGCCAAAACAACATACCACAGACTGAGTACTGAAAACAATAGAAATGTATTCTCCCACAGTTCTAGAGGTTAGAAATCAAGGAGTCTTGAGGGGCGGGCTCCTTCTGAAGGCTCAAGGGAAGAATCTTTCCAGCCTTGGCTCCAAGCATTTCTTGGCTTGTGGCAACAGCATTCCCATCTCTGCCTCCATCTTGACATTGGCTGCTTCTTTGTGCATCTCTGTGTCTTCTTCTTATATGATTATCAATCATTGGTTAGGGCCCACCCTAAAATCTAAGATGATTTCATCTTTATACGCTTAATTAATAACGTTTGTAAAAATCCAATTTCCAAATAAGGTCACATTCTGAGGTTCTGCATAGATACAAATTTGGGGGACACTAATCCACTAAATGAGCAAATAAGTTATTCACAACAGCAGCCCTCTCACTAGCATTTGACTCTCTTTCAGTAATCTCAATCTCCCCAAACCCTCCCCTATCTGTTCCTGTTGAAAGCATGGTCAGTTTCCCACAAGATCCTTTCTTCCTATATTGCTCATCAGAATTTGGGATTTACTCTGTTAATTGTTTCTTTTGCCGTGCAGAAGCTCTTTAGTTTGATATAATCCCATTTGTTTACTTTTCCCTTGGTTGCCCATGCTTTTGGGGTTGTATTCATGAAGTCTGTGTCCAGTCCTATTTCCTGAAGTGTTTCTCCTATGTTTTCTTTAAGAAGTTTTATTGTTTCAGGGTGTATATTTAATTCTTTAATCCATTTTGAGTTGACTTTAGTGTATGGTGAAAGGTATGGGTCTAGTTTCATTCTCCTGCATATTGATATCCAGTTCTCCCAGCACCATTTGCTGAAGAGGCAGTCTCTTCCCCAGTGTATAGGCTTGATGCCTTTGTCAAATATCAGATGGCTGTAGGTGTGTGGGTTGATTTCTTGATTCTCTATTCTATTCCATTGATCAGTGTGTCTGTTTTTATGCCAGTACCATACTGTTTTGGTTATTATAGCTTTGTAGTATAGTTTAAAGTCAGGTAGTGTTATGCCTCCAGCTTTATTTTTTTTTTGCTCAGCATTGCTTTGGCTATGCATGGTCTTTTGTTATTCCATATAAATGTCTGGATAGTTCTTTCCATTTCTGAGAAAAATGTCATTGGAATTTTGATGGGGATTGCATTGAATTTGTATATCACTTTGGGTAGTATGGACATTTTCTCTATGTTGATTCTTCCAATCCAAGAGTTAAAAGACCACCAACAGAGTGGGAGAAAATATTTGCAAAATATACATCTGACAAAGGATTAATATCCAGAATATACAAGGAACTCAAACAACTTTACAAGAAGAAAACAAGCAACCCAATTAAAAAATGGGGACAAGAGTTAAGTAGGCATTTCTCTAAGGAAGATATACAAATGGCCAACAGACATATGAAAAAGTGCTCAACATCACTCAGCATCTGGGAAATGCAAATCAAAACTACACTGAGATACCATCTCACCCCAGTTAGGATGGCTAAAATCCAAAAGACTCTGAACGATAAATACTGGTGAGGTTGCGAAGGAAAAGGAACTCTCATACATTGTTGGTGGGACTGCAAAATGGTGCAGCCTCTATGGAAAATGGTAGGGAGGTTCCTCAAACAATTGCAGATAGATCTACCATACGACCCAGCTATCCCACTGTTGGGAATATACCCAGAGGAATGGAAATCATCAAGTCAAAGGTATACCTGTTCCCCAATGTTCATCGCAGCACTCTTTACAATAGCCAAGAGTTGGAACCAGCCCAAATGTCCATCATCAGATGAGTGGATATGGAAAATGTGGTATATCTACACAATGGAATACTACTCAGCTATAAAAACGAATGAAATACTGCCATTTGCAACAACATGGATGGACCTTGAGAGAATTATATTAAGTGAAACAAGTCAGGCACAGAAAGATAAATACCACATGTTCTCACTTATTGGTGAGAGCTAAAAATAAATAAATAAATTCACACACACACACACACACACACACACACACACACACACACACACACACACACACAAACGGGGGGGGCGGGGGAAGATGATATAACACCTACAACTGTTCCTTGAAGTTGATACGACAAGCAAACAGAAAGGACATTGTTGGGTGGGAGGGAGGAGAGGGAGGAGGGAGGGAGGTTTTGGTAATGGGCCACAATAATCAACCACATTGTATATTGACAAAATAAAATCAAAAAAATAAATAAATAAATAAAGGAAATGATAAAAAAAAAAAAAAGAATTTAGGATTTACTTCTCATTAATTTATATACTGCTATAACCCAGGTCATTGAGGTTCCTACCAGAGAAATAGAGCCTGTAGGATGATAGAGTGGGATATAAAGGGATTTATTACAAGGAACAGGCTTGCACAATTGTAGGGGCTGGCAAGTCTGGAATTTGCAAGGCAGGCCGGTAGGCCGGAAACTCCTAGGCAGAAGTCGGTGCTGCACTCCACAGCTGAGATTTCTTCTTCCTCAGGGAAACCCCATATTTGTTCTGAAGGCTTTTAACTGATTAGATGAGGTCCTCCCAGATTATTAAGGTTAATCGCCTTTCCTTAAAATCAAATGACTGTAGATTTTAAGCACATGTACAAAGTATCTTCACAGCAACACCTCAATGAGTGTTTGAACAGATGGGTGCTATATAATCTAGCCAAGTTGACTCATAAAACTAACCACCACAGGAGGGGTAGCTCTTATCTACTTTATCCGACCTAGTGAGGCCCTATTTGGTAATATTAGTAATCAGCTGTTTTTTTCTGCTAGGTTATTACAGGTCCAGGACACAATTACTTTACTCATAAACTTTTTTTAAAAATAAAAAATATACCCAATTTATGTAAACTAATAATTAGTCTTATTGTGATTACTAAATATTTACAAGCATAATTCAATAAGAGATTCAATCTTATTTTATAATAAAGCTCCATTCTAAGATAGTTTTCTTAAGGATGGTGTAAATCTATACCTTAGAAACAAAAATACCAGAGTATCACAACTCAGGTCTTCAGTATTTCTAGGTGTGTATGTTTTTTTATTTGACATTAAAAAAAACCAAACTTGAAATGCTTCAGCAAGCTTGCACAAGAAAAACTTATTAACAAATTTCAGGCTACTGTAATATATCTTTCATTGTCAGGCAGCTTTGTGAAGCAAATTGAACTCGACTCTTGTCAGCTTGGACATATTTTCATAATTCTTATTTTGTGCCCGTTGTTCCTTAGTTTGACAGCAGTTATCTGAGTAATCATATTAATTATTATCACAAGGAATATTGCTTAAAATTTAATGTAATGTCTCAGCTCTTTAATTCTCTAGGAAAGTAAAGAGATTTTAAATGATCAGCAAGAATGGGTTATAGAATTTAGAAGTTTTCCCAGATTTCCCTTTGTTCTTTTCTAATCTGTAAGGGCTTAACCAATTTTCATACTTGAAATTGGTCCCCATTGGTAAACAGTCATGTATGTCTAAGAATATTTAATAGCATTTGATCTCCTGGTATACCTTTAACATTCCATTCAGTTCTGTTTTTTTCCTAAAGGCTCATGTCCCCACCTTGCAAAGTACTGATTTCGGCTGTGGCACCTATGAATAGGAATGTATATGCATATTATAACTGGATGTGACAAATTCAGAGGGAGATCATAGAGTTTATCTGAGTGCATAGTATCAGTAAGGACAATACATATTTTTACATAAGTTCATTTGAATAATAAGAGATTCAGTGCGTTGTTACAGACTGAATTATGTTCTCCCCAAATTCATATGTGGGAATCCTAACCCTCAGTGCTAAAGTATTTGGAAACAGGGCCTTCAGAGAGCTAATTAAGATTAAATGAGGTTGTAGGGATGGGTCCCTCATTCAATAGGGCTGGTGTCCTTATAAGAGGAGGACGAGACACCAGGACCATGGGTGTACATAGAGGGAAGGCCACGTGAGGACACAGCCAGGCGGCGGTCATCTGCAAGCCAAGGAGAGAGGCATCAGGAGAAACCAACACTGCCAATACCATGATTTTTAATTTCCAGCTTCCAGAACTGTCAAATAATGAATTTCCACTGTCTAAGCCCAATGTTGGGTAGTATTTTGTTGTGAAAGCCTCAACAAACTGCAGTGTATCATTAAATACACAGTTTAGTCTGTGCATTCAATTGAGTAGAGGAGAAACTGTGGGTGATCTAATAATATTGCTGTGTTTACCATATGACTAAATCATAAAACCTGCCACAAGCCTGAGTCACCTGTAGTGTATTCCACCCATACCTTACAAAGTAAGCCAAATGGGTATCACAAATCAAAACCCAGTTCTAAGGAACAATTTGCTCTTTCTTTTAGTTTTGCTTTCTGGGTAAGGCTTGCTGCTTCTCATTCCTTCATAGCAGTCCCGACTTTGCCCAGGAGGAGAGAAGTACGTGGTTGCTAAATGGTGACCTTAGCTGGGCAGCACCTATCTTGCCAATGCAGCTGATTTGTGTGCTGAGACTAGGGTCGCTCCTACAGTGGGCAAGTCTAAGCAAAACGTACAATGTTGCTTGTCACCTGTAATACTTTACACAAGTGAAATCAAGTTAAATTTAACAGGATTCATTATTTAAATAAACTTTTGTTTTGGCAGCTTGCTTGTAAGGGGATCGAAACTTTGACCTTGGTATTATCAGCACTATGTATTTAAATAAACTTTAAACTTCGGATTCACAGAAGCGGCTCTGCCACATGTGCAGCAGTTTAAGCTCTAGTGGTTCATGTCATATTTTGTTGTATGAGGGACTGTTTATCAGTTTCTTTCCACTCTCTACCTCACCTCCCTATACTCCTGCTGGTGTTCTCTGGGGTCACCCTCCACGTAAACTGCTTGCACTTGAATTGTTTGTCTTAGGGTCATCTCGGAGGGAACCCAGACTAAGAGAGTCACTGAGGGTTGCTGTGAGGGTTAAATGAACCAGTACATGAAAAGTATCTATATCGCTGCCTGATGCTTAATAGTAGCAACTCACTAACTGTTGATTATTATAATAACATGGACCCCCAGCCCTACTAAGCTGACTAGAACTTTTTTGCTCCTCTAGCCTAAATTCTATACTAAATTCAGGACTTATTAAGCATCTCTCTTTCCCTTGCCCATATCTTAATTAAAACCCTCAAGGGTTCACCACTGTAATTGGGAGAAGAGCACCTAAAAATGACCTAGGGAGCAAAATGTCAAAGGACTCAGTGTGTTTCCCCACAGCCTTGGAACCAAAAATGACTGAGTAGTTCCTCCTGAGATCTCTCTGTGGCCTGTGAAGTGGCTCCAGTTCACGAGTTTGAATGCATTTTGCAACAACTTGTGGGGTTGTTTACCTTTCTGAGGAGTTAGAAATACAGTGTGGTTAGACTGGGGGCTTTGGGGGACAGTATCTCTATGAGTTTTAGTCCTGACTCCTGTTACTAATTGTGTTTATGTTGGGTAAGTCACTGAATTTCCTCTGAATCTCTGATTACTCATGTGAAGGTAACGAGTGCATTTAGGTCTTCTTTACACGTTCTCAAAGCTCAAAAAGCTTATGATTTTTTTTAAGTCAATGAATAAATTTTCATAATACATCAACCTGCACATATGTAGAAGTAAATAAAAAGAGATAGCTCAGAGTCCAAGTGTGAAACAACTGCGAAAAAACCGAAATGCTAACTAGCAAACTTGAAGTTTATTTTTTAAAGAATTTATACAACCAGAAGGTACATAGGATTCAACATAAGCAAAATTCTTCTAGATCGTGGTACGTATCATTTGGAATGATCATTTTTAGCAGTCTGGTAAGTACCATTCAGGGGCCTAGCCTGAGCCATCTGCTTGAGCCATGAGTCAATTGCAAAGAGCCCTGTGAACTGTAGAAAGAGGTGCTATATGCAACAATACAGAATATGATATGTTGTATGGTTTATTTGACCAAAAATCAATAAACTGCTCTTTTTCATGCTTGTGCATGAATATACAAAAAAGCAAAACTGACTTGAAATCAAAATGAAACAGACTCACCTATTTCTGTTGACCTAGATAATTAAAGAACAGGATTGACCCAAAAGCATATAAGATGAGAAGTAAATGGGTTTCTAAAGATTTTCTTTCAACATTCAAGAATACAACATGTTTCTTTCATTTCGCCCTCCCCTCAGCCAGTGAAAAATTGTTAGGTTCTTTGATCACTCAAACTTGAAGCCTTAGAGCTGGCTGTGCCAACTCTAAGGTTTTTAGAAAATATATGCACATGAGACAAAAGGAGGAAGGGGACTCTTATCAAAGGAAGAGTGCACACAACCTCTCTCAACACCACCAACAAAAAACCTGGCACATATCCCCCTACCTTTCATTTTTATTTCCTCTGCATTAGACATTCTACTTGTTTTTTTCAACCTTTTCATTCAGATCTATTTCAGCACCAAAGCTTATAGCTTCTTATTTTCGATGTCTCTCCCTTGCATCCTTTCTTTTTTGTTTTATAGCAATTATCTTAATTAAGCCTGTATCCCTCTGCCTTCCACAAAATTCTCATATATGGAATTTTGTTTTTACTAGTTTTCTTTCTCTGATCAATCCAAGAATGTGTCATCAAATTGATGTTTAAATAACCCTTCAGGCATAGACTTCTGCTCAAGAATATGCTAAAGCTTCCCATTTCCAACAAGCTAAGCACAGACTTATTACTGGAGTATTAAGGTCGGTTGTAACCAGGAAGGAAACTACCTTCCAAGCCCTTCCTACACTATACCTTTCAACCAATTAAACGAGTCTTTCTTGGGAATATTGAGCTTTCCATTCTTATGATTTGGCCTATATTATTGGACTCTGCTTATAATGCTCTTTTAGTTTCTCTACTTAGTTTATTAAGCTCTTCCCAGCCTACAAGTTCCAACAAATAGAAAGCATCTCCTTTCCATAAGCTTTCCATTTCTAACATGGCTCAAAGTGAATTCTCCCTTATGTGAGATTCTGTGCCAGATAGTACCTTTAACTATTATTAATTATTGATAATAATAATAAATAGTAAATATATGCCACATTTATTAGTTGTGAATTATCTTTTTGTATGTGTCTTATATATTTGTTTCTACACTACATTATGGTATCTGAGACTAGATTCTGTTATATTTTTAGATTAGAAAAAAATTTAACTGTAAGTTTTTATAAACCCAGCTAAAATTTTTACTAAATTTACTTGTTAGCACTATTAGTAGGTATAGGCACAAATTGTTCGAAGTTTTGTCATAGCAGCCTGGTCACTTCATAGATCTGTGGTAGTAAAATACATATGTTTATCAAAAATTAAAAATGGAAAATTCTGTAAATCACTTTAATATATATTTATAGATTAATAAATTCTACTTATTGAATAAATACATATGAAATATGTAGTTAATAAATTTTATTATAAGAAATAAACCTATTACCTTATTTAGGGTAATGAATATGTTCTAGAATTTATTTTGGTAATTGTTGCAGAACTGTAAATTTACTAAAATACTCAACATAGGTGAATTTGATTGTATCTAAATTATAATTTATACAGCTGTTAAAAATTGTATTATCATGCTTTTAGTAAGATAGTTTTTTTAAACATATGTGCTTAAACTACAAAAAAATTCATCAGCCAACATTGGCCATTCACCTGAGTTTCAGCTTATCACCACCCTCTTGAAATGTTTTTCTGAATTACAGACTAAATATATACCCACAGTCATTATTTTCTTATTCTTCACACTTCCTCAAGGTTTTTAATATATACATATAATTTTCTGAAATCGCAATTTATCATATTCTCTGCTGTGGCTATACTGAAGGGAACTGTGAGGAAAATTAGACCAAACTCATATATGTTTACATGCAAATACACATGCACATAATTTAATGCTAAGGTTCCGTTTGCTTAACCAGGTTATCATTTAAATCTGCTGTGAAGAGACCATGGCAATTTCAAACAGAGCAAGGACAAATCTAAGCCAAGTTCTCCTTTGACGAACAGCTGTATTGCATAGCAGTCTCATACAGAATGCTAACCAATTAACACTGAATATTTCCCTCAGTCAATCTATCGTTAACGTAATTCCTTTAGAATTGAACTTCCTCCGTTCCAATATTGGCACATTTGGAGTTATTATCACTCAGCCTCTGCTGAATGGTTCCGGTGCAACGCTGCTCAGAAGACCCCCATCCCTTTTACATGCAAAGTGTAATGTCACTAGCAGTGTTTCCTGCACCTTGAACATGTCATTATATTCTAAAATAGCACGTCACATCTCTATACAGTCAATATGATAATGTACTGGACATAAACCTTTTAATTAAACTAAATAAAATAAATACGCCTGTATATATGCAGTCAGTTTTCACTGATAGTCTCCATGACTAGGACCTGACTCCTTTACTCAAGCAGCTTCCCTGGTCTCGGAATCCTTTTATACCCTTTGGTGCTTACAACTTGCAATTTTTATACATCTCTTACTTCACTTAACTCTTTCTTTTCTCTTTCTAACATTGTAGGTTTCAGCACTTTAATGAAGGTGATACAATGAAAATGCAAAAGACTAGTTTAGAAGTTGGGTTTTCTACTCTAATAACCCAGGCTTAAAACCTCATTCATGACTTTAAACTCTTTGCTCTCCTAGCCTATTCGAGGGTACTTCAAAAAGCTCATAAAAGATTTGTATTATCTATCAATTCTATCTTTTCCACAAGTTTTTTGAAGTACCCTCGTACAGTCTGGCCTGCTTCCTCTACGTGTATATCTTCTTCCACAGACTGATTTGGCACTGGCATGAGGGTGGGGTTAGCATGGAAGGAGCTGTAGAAAGAATTAGCAAAGGTGAAGGAATTCCAAAAGGAAATGAGGAATATCTAGTCTACTTTATTTTTACTTTGTTTCCCTCTCATTATCTGGCATTAGTTTAGGTCTTCACACCAGAAATAGTGGAGAAATAATTATTCTAGTTTAACAGTGGTCTGAAGATCTAGTCAAAGGAGAATCTGTTGTGGCTTACTGTTAACGTTTTCTAAAATTATGGCACCAGACAAGAGGCTGATCTATGCATCAAAGAATTTGATCACAGTTGTTTGATCATAGTTCAGATAAGAAATGGTGTTTAATATTTTAAATTCGTAACCATTGGTAATGAAGTGCTGCAAAAATTTCCACAGAAAAAAGTATGTTTGTAGAAAAGTAAACAACATATGTAACTTACTAATGATACCCATAGCATGAATGCAGCATTATGTAATCTGTGTACGGGAAAATTTGGGTGTATGATATCATTCTCCAAATTACAATATGTATTAATAAAGCACAGCTAAGTGATCTTTTAAAATTATTGAGATATATTGAATATTTTCTGTCAAATTATAAAACACAATAGAAAACGGATGGTTTCACACCTATAAGAAAAAACAAATATTTTCTACTGCTGTATTGCTTACATATGTGACATTGTTTTAAAAGAAAAAAACATTCTACGAATTGCAGTGGTGTTCATATTAAAAAATCACTGAAATTTGCAAAGTTTGCTTATCTAAAGAAATCAAGAACAAATGATAAAATGAATGTACTATTATTTAATTGGAATATTGTGAAGGTTAGTGAAACAAACAAGCTTGAAGGAATGTAGGTTAATATACCACAATGAATTTTTGGATTAATATTAAAAGAAAACCTGATTCATTTCTGTTTATTCCAATATTCAAGCCAAGTGAAACTCCTGGGAATTATTAGAGAGACAAAATAAAACAACAGATGGGCTTACAATTGCCTGCATAAGAATGTCTTTTCACTAAGCCTCCTGACAATTTCAGAGATTCAAAGGTGTTCTATTTAATTTAGAATAAAGAATGCTACATTTTTCCCTCTTACCAGGCTGTCAATCTCTGAGGGCTCTAAAGAAAATGATTTGAAAATTCCATGAAAGTATTTTCCTGGGCATTTTATAAGACACATTTTGTAAGACAGGTATAAGACTGACTATTTTTTAATGACAGAAAGAAGTATGTAGGCAATTTCTATCTCCCAAAGTATGAACCTTCATTTTGGGTATTATATGAGTGCAATTATTTTTATGGAACACAATTTTGACATGGATTGTATTTATTTAATTAATTGATTAATTAATTAATTAATTAGTTAATTATTTATTTTTTGGCAGATTGCCAGCATGGGAATCCAATCCCTTGACCTTTTGAAGTGGATTTTTAAAGAGAAAATAACCAATTTTCTAATATATCTTTATTCCACATAATTAGAAAACTTTGTTCATATTTTATGGATCACTGAGTTAACTCAGTCATTCAGAGTAGCTGTGTTAGTTAGAACCTTGCTCTGTATAGGTTTTGCCCTTAGAGTCTTGGGTCTATAGATAGGTAATTTTGTTCTGCATTATTATTAAAGCTGTTTTGAATAAATATTTTAGTCACTGACTAATCTAACTCTTATAAGAAAATTTCTTCTGTTTTTTTTTTTTTTTCTAAATATATTTATGCAGACATCCAAAGGATAAAATGGTGGCCTCTAGTGGAGAAGAAATGTAGAATTCCAAAGTATTTCATTTCATTGTATAATTGTACTGGAGGCCCATGTGAAGAAGATTATATGCTTATAAAATGAATTATCAAAATGAGCCCTAGGGATTTGTGCTTCCAGTAATTGATGAGTGGCTTTTGCAGATCAACCCTCCTTCTGAGAATAGCTAGAAAGTCTGGATTTTTTTCTTTCAATCTCTCTGAAAGCATCAAAAAAGCCAAAAGGGGCTTAAGGGAGCATAATGGCAGACAGAAAAAAAATGTACCCAAGGAAATGCCCCCAATGCCCATTGCCACTTTTCTCTTTGAGTCATTTGCTGATTCCCAAGAGGTGATAGACTTTGAGAAGCTGAGCAGAGCTTCTGGCAATGTTATGTGACTAGGAGCAAGCAAAATTTTGAGTGTATACCACATAAGGAAGAAGGGACTCTGATAAACAGTTCGGACTCTCAACTAGAACTGATGGAGGGTGATGTCCTAAGAGCATGGCTAAATAAATGGATCAGCCCTCACCAAGACTGAAATCCAGCTTGGAGTCAGATCAATTCTTGATTAGTTTAAGGGGATCTGTCCTTAGCCTAAATGCTTAACAGAAACAAAACTAAATGCCCTCTAGACAAATATAACACCATTATCTCTAAAATCTTTTTATAAGTTATTGAAGAACTCAATAAAAATTTACAATGCATTCCATGAGATAAGATGACAGATTGAACACAAAAGGAAAAAAGAAAAAAGAAAAAAAAATAGTAGAAACAAATATAAAAAAGATCTGTATTCATCTTATCAGGCATGAATTTTAAGATAACTATTATTAATATGCTCAAAAATATAGATGACACGATGGAAAATGTTAATAGAGAGCTGAAAACAATAAAATGAACCAAATGGATATTCTACAAGTAAAAAATAAAATAACCTAAATGAAAAATTAATAGATGGGTTTAAGAGCAGATTAGACAAACCAGAAGAGAGGATTAGTGGACTGGACAAGCCAGTAGAAGACAGGAATGAAATATATGCACAAAAAAAGGAGGCAATGCAAAGGACACAGTGAAAAGGTCTAAACTGCATGTAATTTGAGTCAGGAAAGAAGAAAAGAAAAGGGGGAAGAAGCCATATTTGAAGAGATAATGACTGGGAGTTTTCTAACACTGACGAAAGTTAAAAATCCATGGAACTAAGAAGCTTTAATATGGATTCGTATAAAGTAGCAGAACTAATCTATGTTGTTAGAAATGAAGATAATGATCACTTTGGTACAACAGGAACTGGAAGAGAGCTGAGGGAGAGCTGGAATTTGGACATGTTCTCTTTCTTGATCTAGGTGCTAGATCTAGATACAACGGTGTACTCAGTTTACATAAATTAATTATGCTGCACATCAAAGATATGTGTGCTTTTCTCTATGTATTTTGCACTTAAATTTAAAGTAAAAGTGTGTAGTAATAACGATAAAACTATACAAACTCCCAAGCAGGATGAATACAATGAATACCACTTCTAAGGTACAGCATAGTGCCCAGGAGTGAAAATTCCAGAAAGCAACCCAGCTATGTGCTGCTTACAAGACGCACATCTTTAATAAAAGGACAAAGAGAGAGTTTCAAGATGGCGGCGGCTGCGGCGGCTGGCGCGGAGTAGCTGAGGTGGAAAAGGTGGCCACTGGGCCTCAGGCAGCCGGGAAACTTGTGGACCTTCCTCTGGCCATCTCTTAAGGGAGGACTGCTGCTGCTGGCCGGTCGAGGGGGCTCAACGCCACTTTGCCCCCGGCAGGAGAGGCTGCCTCATTTACAGGCAACAGCTTTGAAGTGTGGAGCAGGAAAAGAACTGATTCTTAGCTGCAAAAGTGAGTCTTGAAACAGGGAACACGGTGCCAGGGCTGCTGTGGATGCAGCCAGGATCCCGGAGGCTGGGGCCGCACTGAAGGCGGCCAGCTGCCCTATTCAGGATTCGAGGTTTCAGGCCGGCATTAAAGAAGATTCCTGGGAGCGCCCGAGCGGCGCCGCGACTGAACAGCCCGAGGCGGCAGCGCCGAGAACACGGAAGGCAACAAACCAGAGACAGAGCGAGCGCCCGACCTGGCACAGCACTGTGAGTGATCCCTGGCACAGCTCTGTTCGGGGGGTGAATGCCCACGCGGCTTCCGCCTGCACCACCAGGCCACTCACTGCCCCGGTGCTGCCTCCATTTTCCCAGGTGCGGGCAGCTCCGCCCTGCTCGGCCATCACTGAGCCCATTTGCTTGGCCTGGCGCGGGGCTTTCCGGACCCTGCGGGCCGACCTCCTCTCCCACTCCCTCCGCGGTTCTCTGGCAGGACTGGGGGTGTGGGGCGTCCCGACCAGTTTTGGGAGGGCTAGGAAGTACGGGCGGGCCGACTGTCACTCCACCACACCCTGGACTCCGGCCCCGGTAAACTTCCTGTTACTGGGAGGCAGATACCATCTCTGCGACCACCAGTTTGGAAAAAAGCCTAACGAATTTCTGGTTGGGAATAGTGCGGTAGGAGAGTTCCCAGGTCCGCTTGAACCTGCCGGAGAGCAGGCTGCAGGCGGGCACTAGACTCGGTTTATACCGGGGGGATACAAAGGTGAACAAGACCCGAGAAAGATCTACACAGTGCTACAAAGGCACCCAGAGAGACCGGTCGTCTGTGCCTAGCAGAAACCTGGTAGACTTCCTGGGCGAGGCGGTGCTGAGCAGGGTCTTGAAGGCCCAGCTGATAGAGAGGGGTGCAGAAGACACGCCCCAGCCCAGCACAGTGTGCACAGAGGGGGGAGACGTGCGGCCAGGGAGGCGGAGTCTCGACAGAAACCACACACCCGGTGGGGTCGCCACTGCACGATCTAACAGCCTGGGCCAGAGCACACGGAACGGGGAGAAGTCCTGTACAGAAAGTGAAAGCTCAACAGAGATCACACACCCTGTGGTACGTGATCCACCAGCCCAGCAGAGTACAAGCTGACCAGAAAGGTGGATCCCCGGAGAAGCCCAAGACCCGAGGCAACCACACACACAAGACACTAGAGGCCAACTGAGCAGTCACGGTGGGAGCCATACCAAATTGGCAACCACAGCAACATCCTATTAGTCATTAGTCTTAAACCGGTGGACTGTGAAACCCCCTGCAACAATGAATAAACACCAAAAAAAAGACACCAGAAATACAAAAAATCAAGAAAGTACACCACCAAAAGTTAATAAATCTCATACTCTAGATCCTGTAGAACAAGAAGCCCTTGAAATAACTGACAAGGAATTTCGAGTGATAATTCTAAGGAAACTGAATGAGATACAAGAAAACTCAGCTAGACATCATGATGAAATGAGGAAAAGTATACAGGATCTGAAAGAGGAAATATACAAGGAAATCAATGTCCTGAAAAAAAATGTAGCAGAACTTGCTGAACTGAAGAAGTTATTCAGCGAAATAAAAAACACAACGGAGAGTTTAACCAGCAGGCTTGTCGAAGTTGAAGAGAGAACCTCTGAACTTGAAGATGGGCTGTTTGAAATAACACAAGCAGACAAAAAGAAAGAAAAAAGAATCAAGGACATGGAAGAAAATCTGAGAGAGATATCAGACAACCTCAAGCGCTCAAATATCCGAGTCATGGGTATTCCAGAAGGGGAGGAAAATGGAGATTCCATTGAAAACATATTCAAAAAAATAGTGGCAGAAAACTTCCCAGGTATAGGAAAAATCACAGATCTTCAGATCCAGGAAGCTCAACGATCTCCAAACGTATTCAACCCAAAAAGGCCTTCTCCAAGACATGTCATAGTCAAATTGGCAAAACTCAGAGACAAAGAGAGAATCTTAAAAGCTGCAAGAGAGAAGCGTCAAATCACCTATAAGGGAGCCCCAATCAGGTTAACATCAGACTTTTCATCACAAACCCTAAAAGCTAGAAAGGAATGGGATGATATTTTCAAAATACTAAAAGACAAAGATTGCCAGCCAAGAATACTCTACCCTAAAAGGCTATCCTTCCGAAATGAGGGGCAAATAGTATATTTCTCAGACAAACAAAAACTGCGGGAGTTCACTACCACAAGACCACCCTTACAAGAAATCCTCAAGGGAGTACTGGGTTTGGTTCCTGAAAAATAACTACCACTGCCATAAAAACCTAAGAAAAATCTAAACCCGCTAGTACAATAAAAATGGCATTCATGAAGAGAAAACAAGCTAACAAAAACACTATCTACAACCTAAGGAATCAACAAACAAAGAAACCAAACAGTAAATCAGAAAGCAAGGAACAAAAGACACCTAAGACAACCAAACAACCAATAAAATGCTAGGAATAAATCAACACCTTTCAATAACAACTCTTAATGTTAAAGGCTTAAATTCCCCAATTAAAAGACACAGACTGGCTGACTGGATCAAAAAGCAGGACCCAACTATATGCTGCCTACAAGAAACCCACCTCACCCATAAAGATTCACACAGACTAAGAGTGAAAGGATGGAAAAAGATTTACCATGCAAACAGAAAAGAAAAACGAGCTGGAGTGGCTATTCTTATATCTGACAAAATAGACTTTAAACTAAAAACCATAAAAAGAGACAATGAGGGACACTACTTAATGATAAAAGGACTGATCCATCAAGAAGACATAACAATCATAAATATGTACGCACCCAATGTTGGAGCAGCCAGATTTATAAAACAAACTCTATTAGACCTAAAGAAGGAAATAGACACTAATACCATAATAGCAGGGGACCTGAACACTCCACTGTCAATATTAGACAGATCATCTAGGCAAAGAATCAGTAGAGAAACACAAGATCTAAACAAGACTCTAGACCAATTGGAATTGGCAGATATCTACAGAACATTCCACCCAACAACCTCAGAATATTCATTCTTCTCATCAGCACATGGATCATTCTCCAGGATAGATCACATATTAGGTCACAAATCAAGTCTCAGTAAATTCAAAAAAATTGGAATTATCCCATGTATCTTCTCAGACCACAATGGATTAAAACTAGAAATTAATAACAAACAAAACTCTGGAAACTATACAAACACATGGAAATTAAACAGCATTCTACTTAATGACATATGGGTCCAAGAAGAAATCAAGCAGGAAATCAAAAAGTTTATTGAAACTAATGAAAACAATGATACATCATACCAAAACCTGTGGGATACTGCAAAAGCAGTATTGAGGGGAAAATTTATTGCATTAAATGCTCACTTCAGAAGAATGGAAAGATGGCAAGTGAACAACCTAACACTTCACCTTAAAGAACTAGAAAAACAAGAACAATCCAATCCTAAAGTTAGCAGACGGAAAGAAATCATTAAGATCAGAGCAGAACTGAATGAAATTGAAAACCAAAAAACAATTCAAAAGATCAACGAATCAAAAAGTTGGTTTTTTGAAAAGATAAATAAAATTGACAAACCATTAGCATGGCTAACAAAAAAAAGAAGAGAGAAGACTCAAATAACAAAAATTAGAAATGAAAAAGGCGATATTACAACTGATTCATCTGAAATACAAGGAATCATTCGAGACTACTATAAACAACTGTACGCCAACAAATTTGAAAATCTGGAGGAAATGGATAAATTTCTGGACACACACAAGCTCCCAAAACTGAACCGTGAAGACGTAGAAAATCTGAACAGACCAATAACAATAAAGGAGATTGAAGCTGTTATCAGAAGGCTCCCAACAAAGAAAAGCCCAGGACCAGATGGATTCACAGCACAATTTTACCAAACATTCAAAGAGGAATTGACACCGATTCTTTACAAACTATTCCAAAAGATTGAAACGGACGCAAATCTCCCAAACTCATTCTATGAAGCAAACATCATCCTGATACCAAAACCAGGTAAAGATATAACCAAAAAAGAAAACTACAGGCCGATATCCTTGATGAATATAGATGCAAAAATCCTCACTAAAATACTAGCAAACAGAATACAGCAACACATACGAAAAATTATTCATCACGATCAAGTGGGATTCATCCCAGGGATGCAAGGTTGGTTCAACATACGCAAATCAATAAATGTGATACACCATATTAATAAACTCAAACACAAGGACCATATGATCATCTCTATAGATGCTGAAAAAGCATTTGATAAAGTTCAGCACTCATTCATGACAAAGACCCTCTATAAGTTAGGTATAGAGGGAAAGTATCTCAACATAATTAAAGCCATATATGCCAAACCCACTGCCAATATCATCCTGAATGGGGAAAAGCTGAAAGCTTTTCCTTTAAGAACAGGCACTAGACAAGGATGCCCACTCTCACCACTCCTATTCAACATAGTGTTGGAAGTACTAGCCAGAGCAATAAGAGAAGAGAAGGAAATAAAGGGCATCCAGATTGGAAAAGATGAAGTCAAACTGTCCCTGTTTGCAGATGACATGATCCTATATATCGAACAGCCTAAAACCTCTACAAAAAAACTGTTGGAATTGATCAATGATTTCAGCACAGTAGCAGGATACAAAATCAACACACAAAAATCAGTAGCATTTATTTTCTCCAATAGTGAACATGCAGAAGGAGAAATCAAGAAAGCCTGCCCATTTACAATAGCCACCAAAAAAATAAAATACTTAGGAATTGAGTTAACCAAGGAGGTGAAAAATCTCTATAATGAGAACTACAAACCACTGCTGAGAGAAATTAGAGAGGATACAAGAAGATGGAAAGATATTCCATGCTCTTGGATTGGAAGAATCAACATAGTGAAAATGTCCATACTACCCAAAGTGATATACAAATTCAATGCAATCCCCATCAAAATTCCAAAGACATTTTTCTCAGAAATGGAAAAAACTATTCAGACATTTATATGGAACAATAAAAGACCACGAATAGCCAAAGCAATGCTCAGCAAAAAAAATAAAGCTGGAGGCATAACACTACCTGACTTTAAGCTATACTACAAAGCTATAATAACCAAAACAGTATGGTACTGGCATAAAAACAGACACACTGACCAATGGAATAGAATAGAGAATCCAGAAATCAACCCACACACTTACTGCCATCTGATCTTTGACAAAGGCACCAAACCTATTCACTGGGGAAGGGACTGCCTCTTCAGCAAGTGGTGCTGGGATAACTGGATATCGATATGCAGGAGAATGAAACTAGATCCATACCTCTCACCGTATACTAAAATCAACTCAAAATGGATTAAGGATTTAAATATACACCCTGAGACAATAAAACTTCTTAAAGAAAACATAGGGGAAACACTTCAGGAAATAGGACTGGGCACAGACTTCATGAATACGACCCCAAAAGCACTGGCAACCAAAGGAAAAATAAACAAATGGGATTATATCAAACTAAAAAGCTTCTGCACAGCAAAAGAAACAATTAAAAGAGTTAAAAGACAACCAACAGAGTGGGAGAAAATATTTGCAAAATATACATCTGACAAAGGATTAATACCCAGAATATATAAGGAACTCAAACAACTTTACAGGAAGAAAACAAGCAACCCAATTAAAAAATGGGCAAAAGAGCTAAGTAGGCATTTCTCTAAGGAAGATATCCAAATGGCCAACAGACATATGAAAAAATGCTCAACATCACTCAGCATCCGGGAAATGCAAATCAAAACCACATTGAGATACCATCTAACCCCAGTTAGGATGGCTAAAATCCAAAAGACTATGAACGATAAATGCTGGCGAGGCTGCGGAGAAAAAGGAACTCTCATACATTGTTGGTGGGACTGCAAAATGGTGCAGCCTCTTTGGAAAATGGTATGGAGGTTCCTTAAACAATTGCAAATAGATCTACCATACGACCCAGCCATCCCACTGTTGGGAATATACCCAGAGGAATGGAAATCATCAAGTCGAAGGTATACCTGTTCCCCAATGTTCATCGCAGCACTCTTTACAATAGCCAAGAGTTGGAACCGGCCCAAATGCCCATCATCAGATGAGTGGATACGGAAAATGTGGTACATCTACACAATGGAATACTACTCAGCTATAAAAACGAATGAAATACTGCCATTTGCAACAACATGGATGGACCTTGAGAGAATTATATTAAGTGAAACAAGTCAGGCACAGAAAGAGAAATACCACATGTTCTCACTTATTGGAGGGAGCTAAAAATTAATATATAAATTCACACACACACATACACACATACACACACAAACCGGGGGGCGCGGAGGAAGAAGATATAACAACCACAATTATTTGAAGTTGATACAACAAACAAACAGAAAGGACATTGTTGGGGGGGAGGGGGGGGAGGGAGAAGGGAGGGAGGTTTTGGTGATGGGGAGCATTAATCAGCTACAATGTATATCGACAAAATAAAATTTAAAAAAAAAAAAAAAAAAAAGATAGACTGTGAAAAAAAAAAATTATTCAAAGTAGACATCAAGGCATAAAGCAATACCAGAAATAAATAAGGACATTTCATAATGATAAAGGAAACAATCTACCAAGAAGAGATAACAATTCTAAATTTGTATGCAATCCAAAAGGTAACTTCAACATATGGAAGAGATGTTTTAACAACTTTTCTTTAGGGTTGAGACAACAAGCAAACCAAAAAATAAGTTAGACTGTAGAAGATCCAAACACCACAATTGTAAATTCCATATGCATATTGACTATGACATGTGAAACAAGATAGAGAACACATATTATTTTCAAGTACTCACGAATTACCAAAATTGACCTAGTCAAACTGTATCTAGTCAATTTACAGATGAGGAAGTTGAGCTGATTATTTCTGAGAGCAAGAGAAATAAAGTAATCAGGTCAAGGTTATAATGATAGTGACAGAGCTTCTATCAGAACACAGACCTGGAATCAGGTCCACAGTGTTACAGCCTCCTCAACATAAATAAGAGAGACCAAAGGTGTATTCTAATAAAGGCTTTGCATCTTGATCCTCTCTGGCTGCCTAGAAAAGAGCAACTGCTTAGGAAGATTGTGCCACAGACAAAAAGAAAACTCTAGTGACTGTCACTTTCTATTCAAACTAATGGTAAACTACTGTCAGACCGTAGGCAAATTCAGTGCCATAAATACTTTGAGAAGGGCTTTCAACTCATATTTGACAGCATGATTAGGGTGCAATGATCCCAAACACAGCTTATAATAAAAGATTGTAACTTGCTCCTGTTTACTGTAGTAGACTGCAACATGGTGAGCATGCATCTCCTAAACCCTAAATCCTAAGCTACTGTAATCAGCTGGAATTTGACAGTAACTAGGAAGTCTGTAGATGTTTTTGCTGTGGATATATTGTATAAGAGTGCCAATCGTCCTTGAATTTCTGTGCAAATAGAAACAGACACAGAACAAACAGTATAAATTTTTGGCAAGTGCTCTATATGAAAAATATTAACACTAGTAACAGCTATGAGTAAGACGGAGCATTTTTTGCAACTAGTATATTAGCTACCATTTATCTGACTGTCACTATGTGCCATGCACAGTGCTAGATAATTTACATATGTTAAATTTAATCTTCACAAGAAAATTTCAAGGTGAGTATCATTCTCTCTTTTTAACTGATGGAGAACCTAGAATTCTGAAGGTTTAAATAACTTGCCTAAGGTCAACAAACTGAGCTGGGTTCATGTCATGTCTCTCTCTCTTCAATGTCCACTCTCAGTCTGTGTCTACACTGAAATATGATGCAGAAAAGTAATTATTCCAAGGAACACTATTGTAAAAGTAGGAAAGTGTGAAATACAGAAGAGCAATAGCAGATAACATGGAACCAGGATATTAATAGAAGAAATACCAAACAAAAGCAGAGCAGACATGGGTCTGAGAGGAATGGAACATTAGTTACAGAAACACAACTTGCATTATTCATAGTCAGGAATAAATGTGTGTGGAAGATGGAGGGGGGGGTGTATACATGTATGCGAAAGATTGTGCATCTTTTTAAATTAACTTTAGTAAATTATAATTTGTTTATTTCATAGTATGGTTACTGTTTTCAATTGATTCTTTTATTAATCAGTCCCCCTAGGTCAGCGATTCTCAAGCTTTAGCATGCATCAAAATCATCTAGCGAGCTTTTTAAACATGGATTACTAGGTCCCACCATCAGAGTTTCTCATTCAGCTATGTCTGAGTGATATCCAAAATCTTCTGTTTCCAGCTAGTTTCCAGGTGATGTTCATGATGCTGATCCAGGAACCACGTTTTGAGGACCACTGCTTGAGATATTGCTATAGGATAAATAGACAAATTGGGGTAGGGATAAACCAGTAAAGTGAACAGGTAGAAAAACTAAGATCTAAATTTACTGAGCAATTTTTCTTTTCAGACACTATGATGCATACTTTACATCAATGGACTCATTTAACCTCCACAATGATCCAGTGAGGTAAACATTGTTGGTTTCCCACTTTGTAGATGAGGAATTGGAGAATGAAAAGGGTTAGGTAACCTGCTCAAGGTCGCACTGGTAGAATCATTTGAACGTAACTAGTCTGACTCCAAAAGGAGTCCCAAACCTATGCTTGCATGGTTCTCAAATATTAGTGTGCAAAAGAGATTTATAAAAACTCAGATTCCTGGGCCCCATATTCAGAAATTCTGACTCAATATCTTTATAATGAAGCTCAGCAATCTGCTTTTCTAACTAGCAACACGTTTTTTTAGACACTGAATTAAGAAGTAAAATATTCTGGTCCCAGAGCAGGCAGGTCAGATAAGTAGCAGAATACATTTTAATATGTAGCATAATAAAGCCTTATTCTTGTCTGTGGGTATTATACAGATTCCACAGAACTTTTTAAAAATTTTTTAATCAACGTAGAGTATAATATAAAGTTAGATTTCTTAGCTTAATGTTTAACCATCAGTTTAATGATTCCATAAAAAATTTAAAATGCATGGACCTTTATCCATGGTAACTGCATCAGTTCATGCTGATCACACGCAGCTTCTGCTCTCAGTCCACTGCCTGTCCCAGCTTAGCTGTGGTTCCCCAGTGTTGAAGTATATTAGAATCCCACAAGAGGTCTGTTGGCAGGTGTCAATTGCTTGTTTTAATGAATTTTGGAGGTTCCGATGCGATGGGACTGGGGTGAGGTTCAAATGGGTATATTTGTCAAAACATTTTAGGTAATGTAGCATCAGCCAGGTATAGAAATCATTGTTCCAGACAATTTTCTGATTAGAGTTATTTCTAATTGCAAAGAGCTGAGCTACAGAGAGCAAATTGTGCCTCTTGTTCAGCCTTTTTTGAGTACGTATTCTGCTTTGTCTTTTCCCTGCATTGCCTCAAGCAGTCACAGATGGTTCTGCCAGTCATATCAACATAGCTAAAGACTAGATTGAGGGCTGGGAGAAAGGGAGCCGAGCAGCAGAGGAGATCTCACTCTTTTGACCCCTGATGCTGGTGCTCAGTTGGAAAAGTCACAAGTTATTACTTCACTGATTTTCTCAGGCAGTCAAATAATTTCCAGTCGAAAATTCACACGACTGGTTTTATAAGTAGCAGTAGAAAGTGTGAAGACAGTTAGTGCTGAAAAAAGGCCATCCATTCATTCACCTAATATGTGCTGCAGGTCTATTAACTGCCAGGCACTGTTCCCAGCATTGGTGACATACAGGAAACCAGAAGACAAAGCACCAGCCTTCATGGTGGCTTAAACTGATTAGGGGGTATTAAAAATTAACAAGTAAATAAATGAATAAGCACAATTCTGATACTGATAAGCATTAGAAAACAAAACAGAATAATCTGAAAGTGAATGACTGGGGATGCGATGGTGCTACTTAAATAAAGTGGTGATGAAAAACCACTTTGATGAGGTGTTATATGAGCAAATCTTAAATGATAAGCAAGTAGCCATGTGAAGAAAAAGCATTGGCGATAGAAGAAAGAACATACATAACTTTCTGACACTAGAATATCCTGGAACATCACAGGAAGAGAAGGATGAATAACTCAAAAAGGAAAAATGGATGAGATCCTGAGGGTTTTGGCAATTCACATGACATCACACATATGCATGAAGACTTGAGTATACATAAAAGCAAGTCATATTTCCAGATATATTAAAAATCATACAGATGAAAACTTCCCCCAAAGAAATAAAAGCACACTTTTATAACTTGACAAAGTAATTCTAAAATTGATATGGACAAAGAAAAAAAAAAAAAACCCTAAAATAAAAATAAGATTAATAATAGAGAACTAGCTCTCCTGTGTTTTAAAATATAAAGCCTCAATAATTTGAAAATTATGACATTGAGACATGAATCATTTTTCATCCATCAAATTGAGCTACCAGTAGAGCAGAATAAGAACTCAAAAATAGAGCCAAATAGATATAGAGCTTTAAAATACAATGAAGATGGCATTTCAAATCAGTGAGGAACAGATGTGTATCAATAAGTTGTGATGAGACAACTGGATAACCATCTGGAAAACAGAAGTTGATTTCATACTTCATCCATAGGCTGGGAGAAATTAATTTCAAATTAAAAAAATATATGTTAATATGGAAATGCAAAATGGTACAGCTATTTTAAAAAACAGTTTGATAGTCTCCTATAAAGATAAATATACACTTACCATATGACCCAACTATTCCATTTCTGTTCTCGAGATAACTGATAACATATCTCCACACAAAAATATGAATTTTGACATTGGCTGTATTTGTATTCACCAAGAACTGGAAACAAGCAAAACGTCCCTCAACTGGAGATTGGATAAACAAACTGTAGTATGGACATACTATGAAATGCTACACAACAGCAAAAAGAGACAAATTACTGCTACATGTTTTAACATGGATAAATCTCAAATGCACGATGCTAAATGCTAAATGAAACAGCTACTTACTACATGCTTCCCTTTATATGACGTGCCCAAAATTTATAGAACTGTATACCTAAACAGGAAAAATTTAACTGTATATAAATAATACTTCAATAAATCAGACAAAAATATTAATATAGTTTATTAAACAATAAGAATAGGAGAAAACTTTGAAAAATTGTTTAATGACCTCTGAGTGAGAAAGCTTTCCTAACAATGATGCAAAACTTTAAAGTTCTAGAAAAGGACATTGACATATCTCACTACCCCCCCAAAAAAAATGTAAGGGAAAAGCATTTTTAAAAAGTCAAAAGACAACACTTTTGAAAAAATATTTACAACTCATATCACAGAAAAAGTGTTATTCTTCCTAATGTAGAGCAAAGTTTACAAATTTTTAAGAAAAGCAGCCCAATAAAAATTTAGCAATTAAACAGATACTTCACAGAACATTAATTAAAATCAAACAATTAAAAAAAAAACCTCCAGCAAAATAAAGAGAATGCAAATTAAAACTTCATTCTGTTTGAAATATTTACCGATAATATTGACAAAAATACGAAACACAGCCTGTGAGTAAGGCTGTGAAGAAATATGCACTCACATATTTCATGTAGGAGAGAATATTGGTATAACTCTATGAAGGATAATTTCTAATATACTAGAATTACAAATCAATGTTAATATACCCTATGACTAGGCAATATAATTTGCCTCCTAGGAATTTTCTCCCACAAGTCTACATTTATGAAATGAAGTATGTACAGGATTAGGCATTGGGGCAATGTAACAACAATAACTAACATTTGTTTGATATTTATTACGTGACAATCCCATTCTAAGCAGTTGACAGGTATCAACTCATTAATTTCTTGTAACCTCTCTATACGGTAGATGCTGTTACTGAATTTCACAAATGAGGAAACAGAGGCACAGAAAACGTCCTAGATTTATTTGGTAAATTGTTGGTTGGAGCTAACAACCAGGTGCCCTGGCTCCAATGTCCATTGTCTAAACACTTACACTACACTACAAAATAGTTGGAAACCACATACATTTCTGTCAATAAAAGAATGCTTAATTAAATGTGGCATACTCAAGTGTGAAATAGTATGCAACTGTAAAAAAGAATGAAGACCTTTCTATGTACAAGTATATAAAGACTCTCAAAATATACCTGTCAGTGAAAAAAGAAAGATACATTATCATGTGGTATATTATGTTTCCATTCAGATAAAATGGATAGGAGTGAAGAATATATCTGCATTTTATTTGGCATGTGTTAAAGTATGTCGCAAGGGAATATTATAAACTCATAACAGTTGCTACCTTTGGGGAAGAGGCAGAGGAAATGTATGTGAATGGGAAGACTCTTGGTGCCTGGGTTTCATGACCAGGAGGGAGACCTCATTACTTACCTTTGCGTGTTTTTGAGATTGAGTTAAATATGTAAATGCAGTGTCTATTGTGAAAATGAAAGATAATTAAGAGCTGTTTATCAACAAATCTATAAAATTGAGTGGAAATTACATTAGAAAATACTCTCATTTCCTATAAGGATTACTTTCTAGAATATATAAAGAAATTGCTTTTAAAGGAAAAAGATTAAATAATGTTATAGAAACATAAAGAGGCATTTCACAGAAGAAACATGAAGTAATTAAACATAGGAAAAAGTGGCTCAGCTTCCCTGGTAATTGGGGAAATGCAATTAAAACCAAATGACATACCTTCAGGTTGCAAATATATTTTTAAAAATCCCTGACCGTAAAAAAATGTTGGTGAGGATGTAGAAAAACAGGGGATGATACATTCTGTTTGCAGGAATCTAAATAGATAGAACCACTTTGAAGATAGATTCAGAAATATCTGATAAGTTGAAGATGCCCTTTTTTCACTGGGTACATCCCTAGGAATATTCTTAAGTAAGTAAATGAGCAAA
The DNA here is from genome assembly GCF_027409185.1 of Cynocephalus volans. Taxonomy (NCBI): domain Eukaryota; kingdom Metazoa; phylum Chordata; class Mammalia; order Dermoptera; family Cynocephalidae; genus Cynocephalus; species Cynocephalus volans. The sequence continues at coordinate 55,455,950 of NC_084472.1, forward strand.
CACATCCAATAATGAACAGAGAAAGATTGTTTTCAGCCATGCAAAATCTAAAGCATCATAGGAGAGTGGACGAATAGCTTGTGTTATATACATCCAATAGAACATTTGCAATTGTGAAAAATAAATTGTAGTTACAAGTATCAAAATGCATAAACATCACATATATAATATAAAGCAAAACAGGGTAATTGCAGCAGGATACATAGAGTATATGATGTTTAGGAATATTAAATTGTATATGTATATATCAACCTCATACATTTCTAAGGATATATATGTATGTGTAGATGTCTAAAGAAATGCATATTCCTGATAAACATCAAGTTCAGGTTGGTGGATCTCTCTGGTGTGACAGGAGAAGAATGGAATTAGGGTAGCGTACCTGGGGAGATGCAACTCAATTGGTAATACTGTTTAAGTTGGATAATAGATACTTTTAAAAAAATATATTATCCTCTATGTCTTTTTTGCATGTCTGAAATAATGTAAAAATAAGATAAAAAATAATTTGTGTTTTGTTTCAGAGGGATTGTTGCTTCAGAATATAGACAAGTATTATAATCAGACCTGCAATAGGAGTGAATAGTAGGGATTAAATTCATTAATAAAATGCTCCTAGAGTGAAACACAATATATTCTAAGTACACTAAGTATGCTAACATTGTAAGTACTCGATAAATGTTGCCATTATTAATATTAACATATTTATAATTATTACCAAAATAGGGTACATATAAACAAAAAGTCTGATCTTAGCAAAAATTGATTGCTGAAGAAAAAACAGTTTATGTGCATTCTAAGAAACTTTGGTTCTTAGAATGTTTCTAAGTAAACATGTGATTAAGAAAACAATAGTAATATACTATAGTAACTATTTTTATTTGGCTGGCTGGCAACCCAAACACCTTCCTCTGTGGAGGGAATTTCCTATGATGTGAATCTTGTCTTAGTCTTGTCTCCTTGGAAAACAAAAATAATCAGAAAATTTCTCTTCCTTCACCTTGGCACCTGTAATGGGCATTTGACCCAAGTTCAGTCTATTGGAAGCTTTCACTTAGGACTTTGAAACTTGAGTGAATTGAAGAAAAATGAAGGGAAGGAGAAACCCAGCAATATTGGAGGCTGATACACAAAAATAAGTAATAAAATTCATTAAAAAGGTAACAAACACTTCATACCAATTTCGAAACAAGATCTTATAACCACTGTTGTTTGTTGATGGATTCATTCATTTACTACATAAATACTAGAAAACTGAAGATTAATTAGATGCATGTAGTACCATCAAATCAAAGTATAGTCAGGAATAAAGTCATAAAAACACAATAACAATGATGGCAGTGACAACCACCAGCACAATTATAGCGCAATGTAAAAAAATCTGTAATAGAGGCATATATTAGAGTTGCACAGAAGCATAAAGAAGAAATTGAGTCCATTTGGCTGCAAGGGAGAGGGAGGAGTCGAGAAGTCTTGAAGAGAGCACTGGAAATTGGGTAGGAATTCACTACACAGTCAAAAGGAGGAAGTCATTTCAGGAAGAATATTAGATGCAGAAGCATGTAGCCAAGGGAAAAAAACCTAGCACATTTAAGAAAATGTGAGTAGTTTTTCCAGCAGTCAGCACAGTGCTTTTACATGGAAGCTATTCAAATGTTAGGTTAATACACAATTGAGTGAATGCCTGCATTTAAGCTTTGGGCAAATTTTTGGTAATAGTGTAAGTCAATAATTTACCACCTGATTTGTTAGTCTATGAGGTCGAATGAGTCTAATTCACTTATCGGCTTAGTTTTTGAGTCTATAACTAATTTTTTTCAGTTGCCTAAGGAATCTATTAATACCTTTCTTACTTGTAGGTGTTTTACTGCCAATTGAAATATAGGCCCATAATCTTAAGTTTTAAAAAAATTTTTTTTATAAAATTGGTAGCAAATAAGTGGTTTAAATAAGGTAAATCGTAGATTAATTTATTTGGTACTATCACTTTAAAACCTTTGTAATTATAAATTTAATAATTGGCATGATATTATATTAAAAGGTAATTAACACAATAAAACTAATTTCTTTTTGGAGAGAGTGATGAGAAATATTAAAAAACATATATAGGTTTTCATATTCCTTTGATGAATTTGTTTGTTTTTTTTTTTGACTGGTAAGGGGATCACAGCCCCTCGCACGGTGTTGTCTGCACCACACTCAGCCAGTGAGCACACAGGCCATCCCTATATAGGATCCGAACCCATGGCTTCAGTGCTCCCAGCGCCGCACTCTCCAAGTGAGCCACGGGGCTGGCCCTTGAATTTGGTTTTTAATAAGCTACCAGAAAGGAACTTTTTTTTTGGTGGTTGGCCATTGCAGGGATCTGAACCTATGACCTTGGTATTACAAGGCTGTGCTCTAACCCACTGAGATAACCAGCCAGCCTTTGATGAATTTGGATAGGAATAAACTAATTAGGGGGAAATGCCAGAATTTTTCAGATGCCCTCAATGTTTTCATCTTTTTTTAAACAAAATCAAAATATTTTTTTAAGTAAATTATATAAATTTTATAAAACAATGAAATTAAAATATACCACCCTACATATATTTCTAGCATCTCCTAAGTACATTAAAAAATTACGATCACTGTCTCACTGAATATTTTCATGTAGCTAGTCTTTATAGCACTTCAACTTTGTTAAAACAGCTAATGTGAACCTTGAATTCATTAGATGGATTCTTATATTTAAGCCCAATTATTAAAGTATTCATACTTTTTACTTTTCTATTATTAGACTAAAGCTTAAACTTTTTTACTATTATTAGACTAAAGCTTAAAGCATCTCTATTTTGTTTGCAATATAACACCGATCTCCTCTTTCCAGAATCAAAACTCAATGATGTCTTAAGACTAAGCATAGTATAAGAGTTTTCAAACATATTCACATGCATTTACACAGTCACAATAATATAATGAGGTAAACATTGTCTAATATGACCTAGTATCCTCATAACTAAATTGTCAAATTTTCCCTTACAATTGAAGCTTTTCCTTCAGCCAAAAACATACTCTACCTCTTCCATCACCCCATCTCTTCAATATCTTAATGTTTCTAAATTAAATTTTAGATCCAATCCCTTCTTATGTTTTGTAGATATGCGACTTCAGGCATCAATGGGGTTTCATTGGTTGCCTGCTGTAATGAGACTTCACTGTTTTGTGGGGTAGCCTGTGGGCTGGGGGTTGCTCTGGGCCACAGGATTTAAAAAGGGGTATTGATCTCTCCCCACCCCACCCCTTGGTGGCTATGGTTTATGGGTTTTTATGCTTTTCTCTGTCCTTAAATGCTTATGATCAAATATACTTTTCACCTGAGAAAATTAATTTGTTCTGTACTACAATGATTTTTTACCCTCCTTACCCTCCTCTTATTTTATAATACATCTCCCTTGTTATGCTACGGGTACTTCTTTCATGCAGTATTTTCAACAGACTAATTGAAAATGCTCTCATTTGAGCCCTCTGAGGTAACAGGTATCATCAAACAATGCTTTCGTCTTGATAATGGGGCTTTGGGGTTGTGGCAGGGTGGGGTAAAAGTGGGCCAAGTTTCAGGCCACCTTGCCCTTCTGCAGTAACTCACCTGAAGAGGTTACATTTGAAATTATAGCTTCTTATTCATCTTTTAGAGACAGCTCCAGATGAGCTAAGTGCTTCTCCCACTGCATCCTATGCAACTATGTTTCTTAGTCTTTACCAGTGATCTGCTTTTGTCTGTCTCAATAGGCTGGTTGAGGGTAAGAAATGTGTCTCCCACTGCTGTGCATATTACAGTGTTTGATGCCTAGAAGAGGCTCAATAAATGTCTGAAAATAATGTGTTTAAGGTTAGTTCAGCTATATTTCACTTCGCTTCTTTATAGCATTTGACGTTGATCATCGTGCCTTTTGTTTTAGCAAGAGATCATTTTTGCTTTTTCAATTTCTGTCTATTGATATCTCTGAATTCTTGGCATCTCATCTCTCTCCCTCCCCCCCTTCCCTTTTACTATTTCTCTTTTCTCCCTTTCTGCTCTCCCTCCTTCTTTTCTTCTTTACCTTCCTCTCCCAGAAATTTTTATTCACTTAGAACTTCGATCTTGTCTGATATGTCTTTTAACCCATTATCTTTACAAGTTGATTTGTGTATTTCCTCCTGATTGCTAGATGTTGTCAAACATAGACTCCTCAAGGTCAACAAGACTAAAAACATGACTGAAAAAACATCTGTAGCACTTTTTAGCAGGTTCTAATTGCATAATAGAATCCCTGTCCATCCAAATGGTCAATTTAGAGATCTCAGATTCATCTTTGGATATGAGATTTAAGAGACAAATACTAGTCCAGTTGATTCTGCCTCATAGATGACACTCAAACCCATGTACTCAATTCCTACTGCTTCTACCTTAGCCCAGATCCACATTTGCTTTTGCCCAGATTGTTATAGTAGCTGCTCCTTAATCTCCCTGCCTCCGGAATCCTGCTCTAACCCATTTTCTAAAGTGAAACTAGGATTCTCTCTGGCAAACAAAGTTTGATCAATATTGTATGTCTTATTTTATGTTAGATAAAAGTTCTCCAAACTCTACCCTGGAGCTATTACTATTTACAATTCCTTGGAATTGTAACATAATTTCATTTTGACACACCCTTACTTACACAGCTGTGCCCCACCCTGCTGTGGCCATTGCTGATCAGGGACTTTCCACACCCAGGGAAATAAAAATATTTCTCCCCACCCTCTACTTGCTGAACCCCTCGTGCTTGCCCTCATAAGGAGACAATCATTATCTCCCCAAACCAGCAAATAGGACTATATAAAAAAACAGCCCCGCTGTGTTCGGGGCTCAGCCATTGTGACACGAGTCTGCTGAGCTGGTGCTGGCATCAATAAACTCTGCTTCCTGCCACAAGCCTCAGTGTCCTGCTTCTCCTTGTGAATTCACCGTAACATGCTGCAACATTTCTTGGTGGCTCATCTGGGATGGTGGAGATGGTGGCTTGACCACCTCCCTTGTCTCTTGGTCTCAGCCCCTGGGACACCTGATGACATGGACTGCACTCAGGCACCAATGGAATGTTTTTCATGAGTGGAAAAGACCTCACTGGGTGGAACTGAAGGTCGAACCCTGAGCACAGCGGAACCAAAAGAAGTGAAGGAACCAGACCAGGGGAGCTCCACCCATCAGACAAGGTAAGGACCCGGGCCCCACTAGGTTCCTACTGCCAGGAGAGTAGAAAGAGAGCCTGGTCAACTCCCAAAGAGGAAAATGGCTTAGTACTCTGTTCTACATAGGAAACCATATTCTCTGGTCACATTGTCTGGTAAGAATGAAAGTGTGTGAATGTGTGTGCCTGAGACATATCCTAGATATGAAGTGAGTGCAGAGTCCCCATCCGCGGTTCCATGGTGATCCTCATATGGCTTATGGTGACTCTTGCAAGAGAGGTCCTGATGGGTATTTATACCATCTCACCAAAGTTAAGAGGCACCTGAAATATCACTGCAAGGTGAGCGGCCAGAGACAGACAAAGCAATTGGAATAGACTGTTTGTTGCAGCACCAATCATGGGTGGAAAAAATGGGAGAGAAACCTAGCAAACAAACTCCCTTTGCCTGTATGCTGAGGAATTTTAAAAAGGGGTTTTCTGGTGACTATGGTGTCAGATTATCTCCTGATAAACTCAGGGCATTCTGTGAGATGGATTGGCCATCTTTCAATGTGGGATGGCCCTCAGAGGGATCCTTTGACTTTTCCCTTATCTAGTGAGCCAGGCAAGTTATTACTGGCCAACATGGAAATGTCCCTCAGGGCCACCCTGACCAGTACCCCTATATTGATTCTTGGCATGACTTAGTTTGTTCTCCATCCTCCTAGTTAAAAGTCTGCATGGAAAAACACTGCCAAATTCTCCTGGCCTGAGAAATGTCTGTCCCAGGTCAGACTCATGCCCAGAGGTGACCACCACATGTGGCCCCCAAGCCAGCTATTCTTCCCTCTGACTCAGAGGACCTACTACCTTCTTAAATGACTGGGCCAGCTGTTCCATCACCCCCACAGTCCCTATCGCTGCTTCCCACTCCAGTGATGACTCCAACATCTCCTCCTGGCCCATCAGAGGGGACCACTTTGGCTCCCAATTCTCCAGAGCCCCCACTTCCACCAACCCTGACTCCATATGGGCCAAGCTGGACCCAGCCTTCAACTGGGTCACCATGGGGAATAGCTCTCCTGATGTTGCTCCAAGAGACCCGAGGTCCCCATTACTATCTATCAACCATTCATAGCAACTGACCTTTTGAATTGGAAACATCATATGCCCACATATACTGAAAAGCCCCAGGGTATGTTTGATCTGGTGCAGTCCATAGTTCAGATTCACCGGCCCACCCCCACCGGATGGACTTCAGGCAGCTTCTAATGACTCTCATCAATACACAAAAGATGCCATATCAGCCAGGAGGCTCTAAATTGGCTCCAAGATGATGCCCCAGCTGGGATGGTAAGTGTCCAAGGATATGCCCAGACTCATTTCCCAGATGAGGATCCACAATGGGATCCCAACACAGATCAGGGCCTATGGATGCTGGAACGATACCAAGAGGCTCTCCTAGGAAGCTTAAAAGAAGGAGGGAAAAAGCTGACCAACATGATCAAGATTTCTGAAGTCCCCCAAAAGCCAGATGAAAGCCCCAGTCATTCTATGAAAAGCTCTGTGAGGCATTCTGTCTCTGCATGCCCTTTGATACTGAACAACCTGAAAACCAGAGAATGGTCAACACCACTTTTGTGGGACAAGCACAGGGGGATATTTGTTGCAAGCTGAAAAAGTTGGAAGGGTTTGCTGTCATGAATATTACCCAACTCCTGGAAATTGGAACCAAGGTGTTCTTCAACTGGGACCTGGATGCCTGCTGTGAGGCAGATAAGAGAATGAAGAAGGTGGACCTCCTAGCTGCTACACTGGCTGAAAAGTCAGGACCTCTGAAAGGGCCTCAGGACTGAGGATGAAAGCTGACCAGAGAGCAGCCACAGGATTCACCCGGTTCCAGACCACCTCTAAGACCCAACAAATGTGCTTTCTGTCATGAAGACAGTCATTGGAAGAATGAGTGTCCCCAACTCCCAGCCACCACTAAGGGCAAATTTCAGCCCCTGAGAAAGGAACAAGCCTCCCGAGGAGACCACAACCCAGGCAAACTAGCTACAAAGTCACCCCAGCAAGATTTCATCAGCTTGGCTGAACTTGAATAACATGAAAGTGAATAGGACCAACTGGGCTCCCTTCCCCTGGGCCCCTGGGCCCCTGGGATCCCTTGGTCCAAATGATGGTAGGGGGCCAACCTATAAACTTCATGGTGGATACTGGAGCTGAACATTCAGCAGTCGCACAGCCTCTTGGACCTTTTTCTCAGAAACAAACCACTGTAGTCAGAGCCACAGGAAACCAACAGAAACATACCTTCTTACTGCCCAGAAGATGCAACATAGGAAAAAGAGAGGTTATTCATGAATTCCTCTACCTGTCTCACTATACAATACACCAACTTGGATTAGATCTACTGAGTAAGTTAGAGGCCCAAATAACTTTCTCAAAGATGGGAGCAATGTCCCTGACTCTGGGAGATTTGGAGGCTTGAATCCTGTCCCTCACCCAGGGGAAAGAATGGCAGTTGTTTAGTCTAGAGGCCATGACCTCAACATTACTGGAGCTTCCTTCTGGGTGCCTGGTGTCTGGGCTAAAGACAACCCACCAGGTCTGGCCAAGGACATTCCCCCAGTCCTGATGGAACTGAAACCAGGGGAATCACCAGTCCAATTAAAACAATACCACATCCCCCAATGGGCTCAACAGGGGATGCAAAAACATCTGGAGAGACTCCTCAAATATGGACTTTTAAGACTATGCCAGTCTCCCTGGAATATGCCTCTACTTTCAATTCAGAAGCTGGGGATCAATGGCTTCCAACCAGTACAAGACCTCATGGCAGTCAACCAAGCAACTGTCACCCTGCACCCTGCTATTCCTAATCCATACACACTTCTGAGCTTAATCCCTGCTGACACCGCTTTCTTCACCTGTCTGGACCTTAAAGATGCCTTCTTATGCATCAGACTGGCTCCCCACAGTCAACCCATTTTTGCTTTCCAATGGGACAGTCCTAAGGGGACTCAAGGACAATTAAACATGGTTGCCTCAGGGATTCAAGAACTTCCTAACCATTTTCAGCATAAGCCTGGCTTCAAACCTACAGGCTTTCCCAGTCAAACAAAGTGGATGTACTCTGCTCCAATACATTGATGACCTCTTGCTGGCTAGAAGTACCCATCAAGAATGTATAAAAGGGACTGAACTCCTCAACCTGCTTTGAGAAAAAGGATACAAGGTATCTATAATAAAGGCCCAAATATGCCACAAAAAAGTCAAATATTTGGGGTTCTATATCTCCCAAGGACAACACCAACTGGGACCAGAGTACAAACAGGCTGTCTGTTCCATCCTGACCCCCAAACCCGAAGACAGGTTCATGAGTTCCTGGGGGCAGTGGGTTTCTGAAGGATCTGGATCCCTAACTTTGCAGTGCTGGCCAAACCCCTATATGAAGCAACCAAAGGAGGAGAAAAAGAACCCCTGATCTGGGAAACAGCTCAAAAAAAGGCCTTTGTGGACATAAAAAGGGCATTTATGAGTGCCCCAGGACTCCTGCCTTGGGACTGCCTGACTTGGAGAAGCCCTTCTTTCTATATGTGCGCGAGAGACAGGGCATTGCGATGGGAGCTTTAACTCAGTTTCTGGGGTCCTAGCACTGCCCTGTAGCATACCTTTCAAAACAGCTTGACACAGTGGCCCAAGGCTGACCACCCTGTTTCTGGGCAGTAGTGGCCACTGAACTTCTGGTTGCCGAAGCTGACAAGTTAACCCTGGGACAAGAAACCACTGTGCAGGTGTCCCATGCTGTCCTCACTTTGCTGGACTCTAAAGTACATTACTGGCTCACTAATGACCAACTAGATATCAAGGGATGTTATGTGGAAATCCTCACATACATCCAGAAGTAGTTAAGACTCTCAATCCTGCTACACTGTTGCCACTCGGGACTGGAGCCCTGGATCATGATTGCATAGAAGTGCTCAATGAGGTACACTCCAGCCAACTGTACCTCAAAGATCAGCCTCTTTCAGAGCCCAATGTCAAATACTACGTGTATGGGAGCATCAACAGCCAATGCCAGGCTGGATACGCCATGGTCACGCTTGACTCCACCATCAAAGCCAAAGCCTTGACTACAGGAACTTCAGCCCAGAAAGCCGAGTTAATTGCCTTGACCCATGCCCTACAGCTGGCTGCTGGAACTAAAATCAACATTTACACAGACTCCAAGTTTGTCTTTACTATCCTACATGCACACGAGGCCCTATATAAGGAATGAGGCTTAATCACCTCAACAGACAAAGACATAAAATACCAAGAAGAGGTCCTAGAACTCCTTGAAGCAGTTTGAGCTCCCAAAAGGTGGCAGTCATACACTGTAACGGCCACTAAAAGAGAAATAGTCTCTGAGCCAAAGGAAACCACAAGGCAGACCAAGCAGCCATGGCTAGCTGCCATGGGCCTGCCTCCCACATCAGGAGGCCAACAAAAATTAATAGCCCACCTGCTCCCAACCTCTCTGCTCAACTGTACAACTTACACTCTCCAGGAAATAATCTGGCTCAAGACAGAAAATGGAACACTTCTCCCAGAACGATGGTGGAGACTCCTTGATGGACAGGTTGTTATCCCTAATACCCTGGCCCCAAGGATAGTTAACCAGTTCCATAAAGATTCCCATTTTGCACAGACAGTGTCCAAAGCCACTTTGGGCCACTACTTTCATATTCCACAGCCTGACAGTCTGATCCAGACTACCTGTTCACAGTGTACTCTGTGTGCATGCAACAACCCCAAATCACACTTGAGTGTCCCACCAGGAATCCAGGCCATGGGTGCAACTCCTTTCAAAAACCTTGAAGTAGAATTCACTGAAATGCCCAGATCTCAAGGTTATAAGTATCTCCTGGTCTTGGTGTGCACTTATTCTGGTTGGGTTGAGATCATTCCTACCCTAACCGAGAAGGCTAATACTCCTGCAAGAAATCATCCCAAGGTTTGGACTGCCTTTGGTCATTGGATCTGACAATGGACCAGCATTTGTAGCTGAAATTCTTCAACTGCTGGTCTGGAATTTAAAAATTGCCTGGAAGCTACATACTGCCTATTGACCCCAAAGATCAGGAACGGTCAAATGCATGAACAGGACTATAAAGACTCACTTCAGAAAATTATGCCAAGAAACCCACCTCCACTGGAACAAAGTCCTCCCCATGGTTTTATTCCAGATCTATCTACTGCCACCAAGCACACTGGTTTCTCCCTCTCATCAAGGCTATTCAAGGTGATCTGACAGAGGTCAGACATGTGGCCTTGCAACAACTCCTAGCCTTAGGAAAAACCATGTGGGCCATTCACCAGTGGGTAGCAGAGTGACTCCCAGTTAGTCTTAACCTCCAGTACATCCCAACAAGCCAGGTACCTCTGTTTGGGTAAAAAATTGGAATGTACAGCCCCTCAAACCCCTATGGAGGGGAACTTTTACTGTCTTGTTGTCTACCCCAACTGCAGTCAAAGTAGCTGAGGTCACTCCATGGATAGATCACAACAGACTCAAACTAGCCACAATTGCCTGGGACTGCATTCCTCACCCCACTTCACCCTACAAGTTAAGTCACTCCAAGGGCTGACTAGTCCATGCATTGCAGAAGCCTGAAGATCCCCAGATGAGAAATTAAAAAAACTAACTCATGTCCCAGTACAGAAGTAGTCAGGCTGGAACCCAAAAAGCCTCTTCAGAGGCTGGTTTAACGTGTTTGGAGGGTTCAAAACCCTTATTATTATGGTTCTTTTCTTAGTGGTCACCCGTCTCATCTTTCCTTGCCTGCTGCCTCTGGTAATACACACAGTCACATCCTCCCTGGAGGCCATAGTAGAGTAAAAAAAAAAAAAAGAAAAAAAGAAAAAAACACAGCCAAAATGTTCTCACTATGACAGTAACAGCCCCTAGACCAAGAGCCAGCTGAAGGTGATGCTGTTTGACCAGGCCATCTAAGGCCTTGCTCATGCATCAAAGTGGGGAATGAGGCACCCGCATTTACCTGGCTGTGTCCCACCCTACTGTGGCCGTTGGGCACCTGTGCTTGCCCAGCTGTGCCCTGTCCCGCTGTGGCCATTGCTGATTAGGGACTTTCCAGACCTGGGGAAAGAAAAATATTTTTCCCCACCCCATACTTGCTGAACACCTGACGCTTGTCCTAATAAGGAGACCACTGTTATCTCTCCATACCAGGAAATAGAACTATATAAAAAAAGAAAAAATAGCCCTGCTGTGTTTGGGGCTCAGCCTTTGTGACACGAGTCCTCTGAGCTAGTGCTGACATCAATAAACTCTTCTTCCTGCCACAAGCTTTGGTGTCCTGCCTCTCCTCATGAGTTTACCGTAACATGCTGCAACAATTTAACTATATTTTAGCTCTGAGATACCCTTCTGTCATCTTTAACACATTTACAATATAGGTGAATAGTGCCTGGCACATAGTAATCACTCAGGCAATGATGATGATGATGATGATGATGATGATGATGATGATGATGATGATGATGCATATTTCATGCAGCTGTCTCTGACTTCTTCAGGAAGAAGTAGTTGTCCTTCCTCTACATTTCCTTAGTTTTTTTTTTTTTTTGTCTTTTTCGTGACTGGTACTCAGCCAGTGAGTGCACCGGCCATTCCTATATAGGATCCAAACCCGCAGCGGGAGCGTCCGCTGTGCACCACGAGCTCGGCCCTCCTTAGTATTTTTAAAATAACTGTTTTATAATACTTAATGTATAATATTGTATTTAACTTTTTTATTTCCCACTTAATTGTGACAGTTCTAGAGACATTTTGTCTTTTTTTTTTTTATTTTTATTTTTTGGCCTGAGAGCCTGAAGAAATACCAACAAATATTTAAATAATCAATTAATCATTCAATCAAATTACCACATTTTATGAACAACAAAAAAGGTGGAAACTTTAAATTTTAAGTGGCTTGCCAAGACTGAACAAATTGTAAGGTGAGAAACTAAAGCTAAGTTTTAATTCTAGGGCCAATGTTCAAGCAATCAATATATATATACTACATTAGTTTCCTTGGAAAAGAAAACAGCTTATGACTTCTATTAGCCATTCAAAAAGTATAAAAGTGAATTATTTTCAGTTTTGCACCTTTGACGCCATGCTATTTATTCATGTAGCCCAAACCAAGAAAATGACTATCACAGCAAACATAGTAAACCCGGCATGGTTCTAAGTTTTCACACATATTAATTCGTTTAATCTCCACATTTTCTGATAAAAAACGTATTTTTATCTTCTGGCTTCTACAATTGCCTTTGAGAAGATCATTCTCAGTCTAATTATCTTTCTGTTGTACACAGTCTGGCATTTTTGTCTTGTTTTCAAGATCTCTTTGTCTTTGGTGTTCTGCATTTTATCAATATGTGGCAGGTGTAGATTTATTTGTGTTCTGCTAAGGATGTGTTATAATAGTTAAAACTGAGAATTTACATCCTCAGTAAATATGCATGCTTCTTTTGAGCATGATACTTTAAATATTTCCCTTCCTGAATTATATTATTTCCTCTGAAATTTCTATTGGATAAATGTTAAACCACCTCATTTTCCTCTCATGCCTCTTGACATATTTTTCAACATTTTTTGTGTGTGTTTTGAAATCTGATTAATTACTTCAAATGAGTCCTTTGGTTCACTAATTCTCTCTTCAAATGTCTGTTCACTGAGTTTTTAATTTCATTTTAAAAATTTTTAATTTTTAGAGGTTCTATTCGGTACTTTAAATTGACTTTTTATTGTGATTGTGTTTTGCTCATGTTTCCAACATATTCTTTACGTGTTTATTTTATTTTATAGCTCCAAGGCCCGTAACCTGGAGTAACACTCCAGAGAGTGTTTAAAAATGTACAGAAAAACTTTTGACTATCACAGTATCGGGCATGAGGGTGGGGTTGGGGTTGTTGTTGGCTTTTACTGCTTGAGTTTATGCTCGAGTTGAGCAGGAATGCTAAATATCCTGCAACACACAGGTTAATCCTGCACCACAAAAAATTGTGCTGTTCCAAACCAAAAGAGTGTTATTAAGAAAAATCAATTTAGCCATTACTACAGTTCTTTTATCTGTAGGTCATCTTAGACCTTGTAACTCTTAGAACATGGTCATTTTCTTTTTCTTTATTTTGTAATTTTAGTTATGAGCTCATCTTCAGAGGTATTTATCTGGAAATCTGGGCTGGGTTGAGGGTAAATTACTCTCTCCAGACTGACTTCATACTCATATTTACTTATGTCAGGTGGCCCAGAAGTGTTAATAGACTAGTACAATATTTTATGTTTATCCATAAGCCCATGTCACACGTGGACATTGTGAATTTGAATACTAAACCTGTGTGATGGCTGATAGGTCTGTGACTATGAGTTCTTAGAGGAGACTTTTTTTCTGCTCAGAATAGAAACAAGGACACTTCAATGTCATCTCTCTCTTTGGTAAGCAAATTTTGTACGGGCCCATCCTTTCACTGATAGTAGGCATTGAGGGTCCTGATTTTACATCTGTAGATATCAACTACAACTTACCACACTGAATGTAACAGAGACCTTATCTCTGCTAATCACATGGGCATTAAGCCTACCCTCCTCAATTACCAAGCCTGGCAATTCTTATATGCCCCCTAGGAATTCAGTTGCCCCTCTGTTTTTGACTCCAAACTCGGAAATGTATTAAAAAGGAAGATTGTGATATTTTATATAGCATTTTAAGTTTTTTATATTTTTTTCAAAATAAATGTCAGGTATCTAGTCTGCCATATTGCTCTGTTCTCCACATGCTGGAACAAATGACCTTTCTCTATTCTTATGTTACAGCAAAAATCAGAGAAAAGAATAAGTGCTGAATGTGGTAGTTCTGGCATTTGCTGGCCATTTCAATATTAAATATTTAAATTTAAATGAAGCTTTGAAGTTCAGACGATATATCGTAAAGTTGGCTTCGTTTACAACAACACTTAATATTTATGGCCACTTTTAATCTAATGGCTTAAGCCGTGTTAGAGTAGATTTCTCGGAGGTTGATAGCGGTGTAGCTAATTGGACTTATAGGGCTAATGCACTGACCCATTCACAGGATGATTAGCCAAGATTTATGGCTGTCACAGAGCAGCCAAAAACGTGCTGATTTACTTAAGAAATTTCTAATGCATGGAAATGTGAAATGGTTCAATAGGAGACCATTACTGCTGTCTTAGTTACTTGCCTCTTTGCATGGCAATACACAAAACTGATCAATGCATGTTTTTTCATCTACTTTTTAAAAATAACAGCTTTTCAAATTCTTGTTAACAATGCACTCTCCATTTGCCTTTTTAATTCCTGAATATGCTATAGAATTATAGAATTTCAAAGGCAGATTGTTATTTATTTTCCAATTTTAATACTTTTAATTATTTTACAAAGAATAGCCATATTCAGATGAAAGATGAAAGACAGATGAAAGTAAATAGAAATTGCAGTTTAATTGATGGAGTCTAACATAAGTCGAAATGTCATGAGGAGAAAGCACCAAGCTGCAAATTAGGGTGCAGGCTTTGATCGCCAGATCGTAAATCCATGGTTGAAATGCAAACCCATTCCTTGATTGTAAGCTAAATTCCACTTTCTCATAAAGCTCTGGCAAACATAAGTGCAACAGCATATGTGAAATTGTTTTGATTGTTAAAGAAAAAAAGACTATTTAAATGAATCACATTCTTAGTTTCTGATGACTGTGAAACATATTAGCAATGTAACTGCAGGTATATCATTTGTGTGAGCATATCATATTGGGTTAAATATACCTTTTATATATAAAATTATTATATATAAAATTAACATGATATATAATATTTATATGGTCTATATTATATAAATTTATATATATTTTATATACTATATTATATACACATATATATAATTTATATATATGTGTATATATGATTACTTTACATTCCTAAACTCAGGTAATATTGTTATTATGTTGGCAAAACCTAATCTCACAAGAAGGAATAGAGTTGGTGAGGCTGAAGAAGCCAAGGGAGTCTGGGATCCTACCCTGGTCCAGTGGCCAAAAGGATAAGCAGCACAGAAGATTCACAGAAGCTGAGAATGTGCTAGCATCTTCTCTTCTGGCATTCACAGTAAGTTCTATGACCTGCTGAATACAATGGTGGGTCCAAGAGAACCAAATTTAATCCCTGAGTGCATAGTCAGAGTTGGCAAGGGCAAGCAAAGAGTAAGCAACGGAAATGCAGTTCTTTTATATCTCTAATGTTATGACAGAAATTGCACTGCTAAATAAAGCCAAAGAAACCTGTGTTCCAAGACTATATACTTTAAGAATTCTCTGGATTCTTCCTTTGTGATAAACTTGGCTTTCATATCAATTACCAATGCTTATGCTACCAGGCTCAAATATGATTAAAGTTAAAAATCAAACTTTGATCTTCCAGCATTTAGTGCTATTTCCAAGACTTGAATTTCAGGCATTAGTGTTAAACTGAAGTGTAGTGTTAATTACTTGTATATTACGTGGTTAAAAGGGATCACTGTTGAGTTTCTACTTTAATCACTGAAAGCCTATTTGACACTCAGATGAAAGAGAGGTAAGTATTCCCTGTGGTGAATTTAAAACTGATTTTATAACTCTGCCTGTTTGAACTCTCAGTCCACAAGTACTTTCTTCTTGGTAGCATTTTTTTGGTCTACTCTCAGTGTTAATTTTCATACTGAATTACATGTTGTAATGTTTTGGTTGCTCCATTTCTTAACTGACATAAAAATAATGCTTTTTTTCACAACGTCACAAAGCCCAAGAATTATAATTATAATTTGCTGTGTAAAATTTATATTTTGAATAATGGTGAGTTGTATATAGGAGAATTACAAAAGGCATATGCATATGACTCTGTAAAGAAGTTCTCAGGGTAGAATTTCAGATCTATTTAACCGAGATGTGGAAAGAAAATGCACCAAACTATCACTAGCCCAAAGCCATAGCAAGTGTTCATGTGTGCTTATGTGTGTCATTGTACGTGAGTGTGTTGTTTATCTTTGAAATGATATTCCAAGTCAATATGGGGCCATTTCAATTAGATACAACTACAACTCTAAATTAGGTTAATTAAGGGGTATTATTGGAAAAAGGAATACTTCCGCATTAATGAATATATCTAACCAAGGAATTTTCAGTCAGAAAAGGTAGTGACCATCTAAAGTGAATAACTAATCAGATTTAATTTAGAAAGATGCACTTTAAGGCCAGTCAGGGGGGCTCAACGCCACTTTGCCCCCGGCAGGAGAGGCTGCCTCATTTACAGGCAACAGCTTTGAAGTGTGGAGCAGGAAAAGAACTGATTCTTAGCTGCAAAAGCGAGTCTTGAAACAGGGAACACGGCGCCAGGGCTGCTGTGGATGCAGCCAGGATCCCGGAGGCTGGGGCCGCACTGAAGGCGGCCAGCTGCCCTATTCAGGATTCGAGGTTTCAGGCCGGCATTAAAGAAGATTCCTGGGAGCGCCCGAGCGGTGCCGCGACTGAACAGCCCGAGGCGGCAGCGCCGAGAACACAGAAGGCAACAAACCAGAGACAGAGCGAGCGCCCGACCTGGCACAGCACTGTGAGTGATCCCTGGCACAGCTCTGTTCGGGGGGTGGATGCCCACGCGGCTCCTGCCTGCACCACCAGGCCACTCACTGCCCCGGTGCTGCCTCCATTTTCCCAGGTGCGGGCAGCTCCGCCCTGCTCGGCCATCACTGAGCCCATTTGCTTGGCCTGGCGCGGGGCTTTCCGGACCCTGCGGGCCAGCCTCCTCTCCCACTCCCTCCGCGGTTCTCTGGCGGGGCTGGGGGTGTGGGGCATCCCGACCAGTGTTGGGAGGGCTAGGAAGTACGGGCGGGCCGACTGTCACTCCACCACACCCTGGACTCCAGCCCCGGTAAACTTCCTGTTACTGGGAGGCAGATAACATCTCTGCGACCACCAGTTTGGAAAAAAGCCTAACGAATTTCTGGTTGGGAATAGTGTGGTAGGAGAGTTCCCAGGTCCGCTTGAACCTGCCGGAGAGCAGGCTGCAGGCGGGCACTAGACTCGGTTTATACCGGGGGGATACAAAGGTGAAGAAGACCCGAGAAAGATCTACACAGTGCTACAAAGGCACCCAGAGAGACCGGTCGTCTGTGCCTAGCAGAAACCTGGTAGACTTCCTGGGCGAGGCGGTGCTGAGCAGGGTCTTGAAGGCCCAGCTGATAGACGAGGGGTGCAGAAGACACACCCCAGCCCAGCACAGTGTGCACAGAGGGGGGAGACGTGCGGCCAGGGAGGCGGAGACTCGACAGAAACCACACACTCGGTGGGGTCGCCACTGCACGATCTAACAGCCTGGGCCAGAGCACACGGAACGGGGAGAAGTCCTGTACAGGAAGTGAAAGCTCAACAGAGATCACACACCCTGTGGTACGTGGTCCACCAGCCCAGCAGAGTACAAGCTGACCAGAAAGGTGGATCCCCGGAGAAGCCCAAGACCCGAGGCAACCACACACACAAGACACTAGAGGCCAACTGAGCAGTCACGGCGGGAGCCATACCAAATTGGCAACCACAGCAACATCCTAGTTAGTCATTAGTCTCAAACCGGTGGACTGTGAAACCCCCTGCCACAATGAATAAACACCAAAGAAAAGACACCAGAAATACAAAAAAGTCAAGAAAGTACACCACCAAAAGTTAATAAATCTCATACTCTAGATCCTATAGAACAAGAAGCCCTTGAAATAACTGACAAGGAATTTCGAGTGATAATTCTAAGGAAACTGAATGAGATACAAGAAAACTCAGCTAGACATCATGATGAAATGAGGAAAAGTATACAGGATCTGAAAGAGGAAATATACAAGGAAATCAATGTCCTGAAAAAAAATGTAGCAGAACTTGCTGAACTGAAGAAGTTATTCAGCGAAATAAAAAACACAACGGAGAGTTTAACCAGCAGGCTTGTCGAAGTTGAAGAGAGAACCTCTGAACTTGAAGATGGGCTGTTTGAAATAACACAAGCAGACAAAAAGAAAGAAAAAAGAATCAAGGACATGGAAGAAAATCTGAGAGAGATATCAGACAACCTCAAGCGCTCAAATATCCGAGTCATGGGTATTCCAGAAGGGGAGGAAAATGGAGATTCCATTGAAAACATATTCAACAAAATAGTGGCAGAAAACTTCCCAGGTATAGGAAAAATCACAGACCTTCAGATCCAGGAAGCTCAACGATCTCCAAACGTATTCAACCCAAAAAGGCCTTCTCCAAGACATGTCATAGTCAAATTGGCAAAACTCAGAGACAAAGAGAGAATCTTAAAAGCTGCAAGAGAGAAGCGTCAAATCACCTATAAGGGAGCCCCAATCAGGTTAACATCAGACTTTTCATCACAAACCCTAAAAGCTAGAAAGGAATGGGATGATATTTTCAAAATACTAAAAGACAAAGATTGCCAGCCAAGAATACTCTACCCTGCAAGGCTATCCTTCCGAAATGAGGGGCAAATAGTATATTTCTCAGACAAACAAAAACTGCGGGAGTTCACTACCACAAGACCACCCTTACAAGAAATCCTCAAGGGAGTACTGGGTTTGGTTCCTGAAAAATAACTACCACTGCCATAAAAACCTAAGAAAAATCTAAACCCGCTAGTACAATAAAAATGGCATTCATGAAGAGAAAACAAGCTAACAAAAACACTATCTACAACCTAAGGAACCAACAAACAAAGAAACCAAACAGTAAATCAGAAAGCAAGGAACAAAAGACACCTAAGACAACCAAACAACCAATAAAATGCTAGGAATAAATCAACACCTTTCAATAACAACTCTTAATGTTAAAGGCTTAAATTCCCCAATTAAAAGACACAGACTGGCTGACTGGATCAAAAAGCAGGACCCAACTATATGCTGCCTACAAGAGACCCACCTCACCCATAAAGATTCACACAGACTAAGAGTGAAAGGATGGAAAAAGATTTACCATGCAAACAGAAAAGAAAAACGAGCTGGAGTGGCTATTCTTATATCTGACAAAATAGACTTTAAACTAAAAACCATAAAAAGAGACAATGAGGGACACTACTTAATGATAAAAGGACTGATCCATCAAGAAGACATAACAATCATAAATATGTATGCACCCAATGTTGGAGCAGCCAGATTTATAAAACAAACTCTGTTAGACCTGAAGAAGGAAATAGACACTAATACCATAATAGCAGGGGACCTGAACACTCCACTGTCAATATTAGACAGATCATCTAGGCAAAGAATCAGTAGAGAAACACAAGATCTAAACAAGACTCTAGACCAATTGGAATTGGCAGATATCTACAGAACATTCCACCCAACAACCTCAGAATATTCATTCTTCTCATCAGCACATGGATCATTCTCCAGGATAGATCACATATTAGGTCACAAATCAAGTCTCAATAAATTCAAAAAAATTGGAATTATCCCATGTATCTTCTCAGACCACAATGGATTAAAACTAGAAATTAATAACAAACAAAACTCTGGAAACTATACAAACACATGGAAATTAAACAGCATTCTACTTAATGACATATGGGTCCAAGAAGAAATCAAGCAGGAAATCAAAAAGTTTATTGAAACTAATGAAAACAATGATACATCATACCAAAACCTGTGGGATACTGCAAAAGCAGTATTGAGGGGAAAATTTATTGCATTAAATGCTCACTTCAGAAGAATGGAAAGATGGCAAGTGAACAACCTAACACTTCACCTTAAAGAACTAGAAAAACAAGAACAATCCAATCCTAAAGTTAGCAGACGGAAAGAAATCATTAAGATCAGAGCAGAACTGAATGAAATTGAAAACCAAAAAACAATTCAAAAGATCAACGAATCAAAATGTTGGTTTTTTGAAAAGATAAATAAAATTGACAAATCATTAGCATGGCTAACAAAAAAAAGAAGAGAGAAGACTCAAATAACCAAAATTAGAAATGAAAAAGGCGATATTACAACTGATTCATCTGAAATACAAGGAATCATTCGAGACTACTATAAACAACTATACGCCAACAAATTTGAAAATCTGGAGGAAATGGATAAATTTCTGGACACACACAAGCTCCCAAAACTGAACCGTGAAGACGTAGAAAATTTGAACAGACCAATAACAATAAAGGAGATTGAAGCTGTTATCAGAAGGCTCCCAACAAAGAAAAGCCCAGGACCAGATGGATTCACAGCAGAATTTTACCAAACATTCAAAGAGGAATTGACACCGATTCTTTACAAACTATTCCAAAAGATTGAAACGGACGCAAATCTCCCAAACTCATTCTATGAAGCAAACATCATCCTGATACCAAAACCAGGTAAAGATATAACCAAAAAAGAAAACTACAGGCCGATATCCTTGATGAATATAGATGCAAAAATCCTCACTAAAATACTAGCAAACAGAATACAGCAACACATGCAAAAAATTATTCATCACGATCAAGTGGGATTCATCCCAGGGATGCAAGGTTGGTTCAACATATGCAAATCAATAAATGTGATACACCATATTAATAAACTCAAACACAAGGACCATAATATCATCTCTATAGATGCTGAAAAAGCATTTGATAAAGTTCAGCACTCATTCATGACAAAGACCCTCTATAAGTTAGGTATAGAGGGAAAGTATCTCAACATAATTAAAGCCATATATGACAAACCCACTGCCAATATCATCCTGAATGGGGAAAAGCTGAAAGCTTTTCCTTTAAGAACAGGCACTAGACAAGGATGCCCCCTCTCACCACTCCTATTCAACATAGTGTTGGAAGTACTAACCAGAGCAATCAGAGAAGAGAAGGAAATAAAGGGCATCCAGATTGGAAAAGATGAAGTCAAACTGTCCCTGTTTGCAGATGACATGATCCTATATATCGAACAGCCTAAAACCTCTACAAAAAAACTCTTGGAATTGATAAATGATTTCAGCACAGTAGCAGGATACAAAATCAACACACAAAAATCAGTAGCATTTCTTTTCTCCAATAGTGATCATGCAGAACGAGAAATCAAGAAAGCCTGCCCATTTACAATAGCCACCAAAAAAATAAAATACTTAGGAATTGAGTTAACCAAGGAGGTGAAAAATCTCTATAATGAGAACTACAAACCACTGCTGAGAGAAATTAGAGAGGATACAAGAAGATGGAAAGATATTCCATGCTCTTGGATTGGAAGAATCAACATAGTGAAAATGTCCATACTACCCAAAGTGATATACAAATTCAATGCAATCCCCATCAAAATTCCAAAGACATTTTTCTCAGAAATGGAAAAAACTATTCAGACATTTATATGGAACAATAAAAGACCACGAATAGCCAAAGCAATGCTCAGCAAAAAAAATAAAGCTGGAGGCATAACACTACCTGACTTTAAGCTATACTACAAAGCTATAATAACCAAAACAGTATGGTACTGGCATAAAAACAGACACACTGACCAATGGAATAGAATAGAGAATCCAGAAATCAACCCACACACTTACTGCCATCTGATCTTTGACAAACGCACCAAGCCTATTCACTGGGGAAGGGACTGCCTCTTCAGCAAGTGGTGCTGGGATAACTGGATATCGATATGCAGGAGAATGAAACTAGATCCATACCTCTCACCGTATACTAAAATCAACTCAAAATGGATTAAGGATTTAAATATACACCCTGAGACAATAAAACTTCTTAAAGAAAACATAGGAGAAACACTTCAGGAAATAGGACTGGGCACAGACTTCATGAATACGACCCCAAAAGCACAGGCAACCAAAGGAAAAATAAACAAATGGGATTATATCAAACTAAAAAGCTTCTGCACAGCAAAAGAAACAATTAACAGAGTTAAAAGACAACCAACAGAGTGGGAGAAAATATTTGCAAAATATACATCTGACAAAGGATTAATATCCAGAATATATAAGGAACTCAAACAACTTTACAAGAAGAAAACAAGCAACCCAATTAAAAAATGGGCAAAAGAGCTAAGTAGGCATTTCTCTAAGGAAGATATCCAAATGGCCAACAGACATATGAAAAAATGCTCAACATCACTCAGCATCCGGGAAATGCAAATCAAAACCACATTGAGATACCATCTAACCCCAGTTAGGATGGCTAAAATCCAAAAGACTATGAACGATAAATGCTGGCGAGGCTGCGGAGAAAAAGGAACTCTCATACATTGTTGGTGGGACTGCAAAATGGTGCAGCCTCTATGGAAAATGGTATGGATGTTCCTTAAACAATTGCAAATAGATCTACCATACGACCCAGCCATCCCACTGTTGGGAATATACCCAGAGGAATGGAAATCATCAAGTCGAAGGTATACCTGTTCCCCAATGTTCATCGCAGCACTCTTTACAATAGCCAAGAGTTGGAACCAGCCCAAATGCCCATCAACAGATGAGTGGATACGGAAAATGTGGTACATCTACACAATGGAATACTACTCAGCTATAAAAACGAATGAAATACTGCCATTTGCAACAAGATGGATGGACCTTGAGAGAATTATATTAAGTGAAACAAGTCAGGCACAGAAAGAGAAATACCACATGTTCTCACTTATTGGAGGGAGCTAAACATTAATATATAAATTCACACACACACATACACACACACACAAACCGGGGGGGGGGGAGAAGATATAACAACCACAATTATTTGAAGTTGATACAACAAGCAAACAGAAAGGACATTGTTGGGGGGGAGGGGGGGAGGGAGAAGGGAGGGAGGTTTTGGTGATGGGGAGCATTAATCAGCTACAATGTATATCGACAAAATAAAATTAAAAAAAAAAAAAAATAGAAAGATGCACTTTAAGAAAAAGTAACAACTCTATGTTTTTAATATTATAAATATACCCTAAAAGCCACGTGATCCATTTAATATTAATCTTAGTTTTATTTGTCTGGTACAAAAATATGTCAATTTGTAACTGATTAAACTATAACACTCCAAAATTCTTCACCATTATTAATTAACCCAGTATGCCACACAGCTGAGTCTTTCCTGCCTAATCGCAGGTACCTTCTTATACCAGAAAACCACAAAACCTGAGTGCTAAGCTGAATTTATTAAGCTACAATTTTAAAAATGTTCATGATCTTAAAATAATCATCTGAATATTTCTCTTATTCCTCTTCAGTTGCTTATGTTTAGAATTACTGTTAGAACTTCCTATGTTATTCAGACCTTAATAATTTGGAAAAAAAGAAAAAAAAATCCCTTCATAAATATGTATTTTCTCTCCCATATATGAGAGATTGACAACATTTGAATGAAATTCTTAGCATGATTTACAATTTACTGGACCCTATTGGTCCAGCCTCACATAGCAACACTATTGTTGGCACATAGTAAGTAAGTAATCAGTAAATGTCACTGAGTGACTGATTATCTTCATGATATATTGAAAATAGCATAGTGTCAAATAGACCTACACTCACTTATTTTTGCTATATGACTTTAGGCCAGTTATTTAACCTCTCTGTGCTTCAAATTCACCCTCTATTTATAACATCTACCTGACAGGACTGCTGTGACAATGAAATAAGACAACAGAAAGCACATAAGACATTGTCCCAACATAGCAAGTGTTCAATAAATACTAATTCCTTCCATCAGATGTTTTTCAGTGGTGCACATACTAAGTGAACAGCTGCATCTCAATCAGAATATTTCCGGAATGGTTTAACCTCATTTATTTAATTAATAAACATGTGTGTTATAAAAATAACCACTATGAAACATCACAATAAAATAGGTTAGTATATAATGAAAAAAATTCACTGAACCATCACTAACATGGACTTGCTTGACCCGAAATTGAAATGAAAAAAGAAAGTAGGAGGGTTTTAGACTCAGATTTTATTCATTTTTGTCAAGAACAGTGTCGCAGGGAGCAAGTAGTTATAAACAGAACTGACTCAACCTGGCTAAAGTGAAGAAAATGTATATTACGAGATTACAGCATTAACTTAGGGAACAAGTAGGAACTTCCAGGTGAGTCACCACAGGCTTTGCACCTGTTAGGAAAAGGGCCATTCAAACCCTCTGTCTCCTCGGTTTTCTCTGCCTGTTCAGTCATTCTCACACTTTGAACTCCAATGTTTCCCTCCTTAACTTACCCATTCCTCAGACACAGCTGCCCCAATCCCAACTTTCCATGACTTTCCTCTTCAAGTATCCAACAGTGACTGGCTAGAATGTCTAGATATCAATTCCAGATTTTGGAGGGAGCAATATGACTGGCTCAGCAGAACCCAATACAGGGCTCTATCTGGATCATTCAGGCTCATATAAGGATGGCTTTCAGAAAGTTGTAAAAGAGTAGATTAAAATCAAAGCAGAGGTTGAGTATGACAGGAAAATTTAAAAGTAATATCCTGAGTCAGTCTAACAATAATAATTATATTAAAAACATAGGGTCTTTATTCTAGATATCTTTCTAGAGTATCTGGTGTCTCATGGTCATTTAATTTTGTCAGAAATGCTGCGGGGGAACTAGTGTTGCTACCTTTGTTACAGATGATGGAAGTGAAGGAATGAAATATTAAGCAACGTTTTCCACACCACACAGCCAGGAAGTGGCAGAACTGAGGCCATAATACCTGTAGTTCAGCTTCAGATGTGCGCTTGGAACGATCTCACTATTTCGCCTCTTCAAGAAATTGCTTTTACCTGTCAAACAAGTTTGGTTTTAAGGCTCTGCGCATTGCAATGAAAGCAAAATTTTTAGAATCTTTTGGGTCAGAAGAGTTCCAAGGACAGAACTGTGTTTTCCTGAGAGCCCAGCTCCCTGTGAATAGCAACCATTAACTCAAAGCAGCTAGTTGAAGTCAAGAGAGAACAATCTGTTCCATGTATTATCAATATAAGGAGATCCAGCCTGTGTATTGCCAACAATCAGGTACAAAAGTATTAGAGGAATGCACTCTTCTACTCATTCATCCATCAACAAATTTATCTCATAGAAAGCCACTTTCTCTGTTAATCATAAATGAAGGAAGCCACAGTTTTTTCCACAAAGCTCTAATCTCACTGACTTCCACGTTATTTACACAAAGAGCTGAAGGAATATTACCTATAAGTATTATCAAAATTACCAATTAATTACATAATATTAGCATGAAAATGTTTTCAGAGGTATTAGGCAGTTTGATATAATTTGTCTGGCCAATGTTTATATAGTGATGGAGCTGAATGTTCTTATGCAAAGCTTGTAGTTTGATTACCTGCTTTCTTTCAAAATTATCACTGATGCTACTAATAGTGGTATTTTTAAATAAGAGATGGTCTTCAGAATATATCAAACATCAAACAATGTTATTATACCTTTAAATTTTAATTTTTAGTGTTTCAGGTAATTAACTCGATAGAATATTATTAGAATAAATCCACTTTTGTAAAACAAAGGGCATGTTCATATCTGCTAATGATTTCTCTATAAGTCATGTGTGACAAATATTTTTTACAGACACAGTTAAAAATGTATCTTAGCAATCTTTGAGAGGCATACTATAAACTGCCATCTAACAAATGTGCCTGTGATAGTAAAAGAAAAATAAACTGCCAGATATTCATGGGCATGTTTGCCCACCTTCCAAACCCAGTGTGCAGTTGCTGTATGCTAGAAAATCAAGCACCTGCAAAGTGAAATAATTGATTGACTGTGACTAAGGGCTGTGCCAAAGTTTTTGAAGCCTTCTTGAGGCTCCATAACAAAACACATATAACAATGGTTGGTCACAAAGCTAACATTGACAATTAAGTTTCATGAACTGACTGAGATTTGCAACCTTCTGGTTTCAATTTTACAGTTCAGTTCTGCCAGATGGAGTAGGGAGAAAATAACATACATAATTAAAATCAATGAAGTTATATCAACCCCAAACACCAAACACCAGAAAAAAACAAAACAAAACAAAAAGGAAAGAGAAAAAAATCCCAATCGTGTTTTCTCACATCTATAGCAAAAGTTAAAAGTCTACAAATCAGAACTTGGAAACCTTTAAGTATAAATTTAGCTGTGATGCAAAAAGTTTCAAATAAATCCTTAGATCAGGACTATACATAAGAATATAGACACTTATCTATTAAAGGAAGAATCATATATTATCTGGATGAAGAAAAACGTAAAGTAGTTGTATACTGTTTAAAATAATTATGTTAATAAGAGGAACTTGCAATGATAAAGTTGAAATAAGTAAAAATATGCTACCAAGTAGGAATATATATATATATATTTACAAAATGCAACTATTTGTATTTGGGAAAATTAAAAATATTTAATGAAATAATTTTAAAAATCTCAATTCCTGGTTAGCAAAAACAAAATATTTAAGCTTGGTTATAGATAATAGATTCTACCAAAGTATTTTTTCAGGACACATCTCAAAAAATATTGATATAGAAATATCTGTAAGTCTTTCAGAAGGAAAGAACAGTAAGGGCCTGCACATTCAAGGAAATAACCAGAGCATATATTTCTGGGCTGAAGAAAAGTGTCTTCAAAGATGCAGAACCCACTCATCAAGCAAGATAAATAAAAAATAAAAATATTCAGACATCGACACAGTCA
Organism: Cynocephalus volans; assembly: GCF_027409185.1. NCBI lineage: Eukaryota > Metazoa > Chordata > Mammalia > Dermoptera > Cynocephalidae > Cynocephalus > Cynocephalus volans. The sequence continues at coordinate 55,482,815 of NC_084472.1, forward strand.
CACACATTCTCACTCAAACTCACACACACACACAAACACTGGTGAAATTTCAGAACTTAAAGAAAGAGAAAAATCTTTACAACTTCAAGATGGCAGAGCAAAAAGAAGTTACTTACAGAGCAGTAAGAATGGAATTGGCCTGATATTTCAGCAGTTTGAAAACTAAAAGTCAACCAATGTATGTGTATCAATCAGTAAGGGTGGGCTAGGTTGTACAGCACTAACAACAATAAAGTAAAAATTAGTGACAACACAACGGTTTAGTTTTTGCTCACACAACATGTTCGAAGTAGCTTAGTGCTGGGGGTGGGGTGTTCTGCTTACAAGGAACTCTGTGTCGCGGGCTAACAGACATTCCCCCTTAGTATGTGCATCAACATTCACTGCAAAATTTGGAAGGCAATGTGCAAGTAATACTGGTTCTTTAAGCTTCCACCAGAAAGTGGCATACTTTACTTTTGCTCACATTTCACTGGCCAGAGCAAATCACACTGCCATATCTATCTTCGAAGAGGGAGGAAAAGTATAATCTTTATATGTGCCTAGATGGAGGAAGGTTGAATATGTTTGGTTAGTCATTTGTCACTCTACCTCCAGCACCTTCTCCCTAAAAGAGAAGCCATCCTGCTAAGGAATCAAGCTCAAAGTCTAGAATTTCTAAGTAGATTCTTTACCGAGGGTGATGCTCCATAATATCCATTTCTAGTAGCATACCCAGTGTATTTGACACACAGTAGATCTTTTCTTACACCCCCTGCTCTATATAACAAAATCATTTTCAGGGGAGAGGAGTATTATATCACTGACATTGGCATCAGCTCATAGTGATAAAAAAAATCAAACTTTTTGGGGGCAGAGTGTGGAAGAGGTGGTATCGCAAAGTTTGAGTCTTGTAATGATCCCCTCATATGCATATTGGAGTCGAGCAAGTGGGCATTCAGGAGAGTAGGTAAATGCACAGCCAGGTGTACATTTACTTACATAAGATGAATTGCAATTAAATGCGAGAAAATTTTAGGTGAAACAAAGGGGATTCTTCACTTTTGTGAAAGGCACACACCACCAAGAAGACATAACATGCAGGGGTGTTTAAGTACTTAACTATACATGTTCCGAACATGTAACACCCATGTGACAAGTGGAAGAATAAACAAAACGTCAGAAATCAACAGGTCAGAGATAGAAAATAGTCTTTCTCTTAGACTGACCTCTTTCTTCTTGTTAACACTACACCCGAGTACTTCTGAAAGCATTCTTACTTTCTGACAACACAGAATGTCAGTCTTATCTAAATTCTACCCTAAACATGTACTCAGCCACTTTCCAAGGAGCCCTGATTCCTACTGGTGAAAAACAGTACGACAGACCAAAAATATTAGGCACTGATTGCAAACATTCAGTTGTTCCACAATCTAACTCACTTTGATCACTAGACAAAGATATAAAAATGTTAGCCCTTTCTCCCCAAACATCCTGGCTTCATGCTTATATTTCCAATTTAATTAAGCATCTTCTTACCTTTCTCCAGTGAACATATTTATTAATACTTTCTTTTCTTTCTATTAGCTATATTGTCTTATTACCAATGTGTCCAAATTATAATGTTGTCCTCCAATTTGGAAGGCTACCTTTGTTCTATTTTTGACTTTTTTGCCCAAATACCTTGAAATTGGCCTCAAAGTATGCAGACCTCAATGATCCCTACCTATCCCCACCCCAAATGTTGGTATTGCTGGAGAGGAGAGGAGAGGAGAATCTCATCTCCCCCTAAGTGAACGTTAGGCACAGAATATATAGAGAGAATCACATATAATAAATAAACATTAGCAATGGAAGAAAAAATGCAACAAATGCAAACCTTTGATGTTTTGCTAAAAACCCTCTTTGAATGCTTAATTTTCATGATTGAAAGTGTTATTTTTCTCATATCAAAAGCAGCCTTAGGGTTAAATTACAATGTTTTCAGGGCATTTGTATAAATACAGATATTTATTAAATTATTTGTGCATCAGATAAATTTTTAAAAGCAAATTACAAATCTCAGCAAATATAATTAAGTCAATGTAAAAAAAATCATCAAAATCTTTTAAGTTCTATGAAAAATTCCATTAAAAAGGTCTCTGCATATCTACATTTTACAATGTTGTCTGCATTTCACAAGAACTAACTCAAAAAAGATTCAACTGTATTTGGATTTTAATATAATATTTTCTATCTGTAATGTTAGATTAACATTACCTTTAGAAATTTTATCAAAGTAAGAAAACCCAGGCATTTTTACCTACCTGTAGAGATTTTCATTTTTACAAAAAACAAAACAAAACAAAACAAAACACAGAGCATTCAGGAAAGTGTAACTATGGAAAGTTTCCATAAAAGTATGAATGTCTACCTGGGTTAGAACATCCACCATCCACCATCCAGCTTTTTCAGAAGTGTACATGATCTCAAGAGTGAATGCAATGCCATTTTTTTCTTCTCAGCATAAGATCCTCAAAATAGTCTCAATATATATATTAGCATTAGTCTAAATTCATATCTTCTGACCAGTCACTGGGCTTCTTTTTAGGACCTGGGAGACCTGGGTGTGTTACCTCATTTTCAGTTAGCTGAGGTATGTCACAAAGGACCCCACACTAAAGCAATCCCTATGATTGTTTTCTTAGCTACTGAAAATAGAAGTTCTCATTTTGTGGGTGCAGTAGCACTTGCATTTATGGGAAAGAAATACTACCGAAAAGTACCATGTAGCTACATCTGAGTTTTCTTTTTAAAATGATTTTTATGAAAAAATTAATGTACCAAACCCCTCCCATAACCAGCATCATTGTTGCAACCTCCTACCCAGCTTAAGAAACAAAATTAAGTGAAACAATTACAAGCCCATTGTGTACACCTTCCTCTCACCACTGTCCTCATCCTTATTGTCTGAGAAAACTATTTTGAAATTGTATTTTTTGTTTCCATGCATATTTTCTAATTTATTTTATATTTTTGTATCCCATGGTAATGTACAGAATTGTTTTTGCGAATTTGAAAATTTGTAAATGGTGTCATACTTTTTGGATTCTTTTTTTTTTTAAGAACATATTTATAAGATTTGTCTGTGTTAATGTGAAGTTTAGATTATTCACATTCATTACATTAAATAAATATGCCACATTTTATACCCATTCTCCAATTGGTAGATGTAGGGTTTTTTTTTTTTTTTTTTCTATTATAATGTTGTTATAAACATTCTTGTATATTTTTCTTACATATTTGAGAGCTTCCTTTGATTATATGAGTGGAATTGAAGCTATCATAGCTTTTGATATTGTCAGATTATTTTCACTTTGGGAAGTTAACTGACATCTTTACACTATTAAGACTATATCTATGGACAGTCTATATTTCTCCTTTTATTTGGGTCTTCTTTAATGTCTTTCAGTATACTTTTCTTATTTTTCTTTAGATTTATTCCTAGATAAGCTATATTCTAAACAGTTTAAAAAAATTTTGGAACCTACAAAAAAGTTTAAAAAGTAGTTCAAGGAACACTATATATCTTTCATATAGACTGATCATTATTAAATATTTTGTCACATTTGCTTTCTCTTATCTATCTCTCTATCTAGATAACCTAAAGTTTTTACAGTGAGGGTAATCTAGATAGATAAGAGAAAGGAAATATGACAAAATTACTGATCTCTCTGTGTACATTTTTGGTGACCATTTGAAAGTAACATTTAGACATTATGTTTAGACAAATGTGACGAAAATACTAATCTCTCTGTATACACTTGGTTACAATATGTTTAACAAATGAGACAAAAAAAACTGATCTCTGTATATGCTTTTGATGACCATTTGAAAGTGAGGTTTAGAAATTATGAAAATTTACTTCTAAATGTCTTAGTATCATTTCCTAAAAAGAAAAAAAAAGACTGACTTTCTCCTGCATGACCACAATATTAATATAAGTAATGTACCACTTAAGCAGCATTTTTAATATAAAATCTATATTCATGCCCCACCCCTCATTATTTCAATAATATTATTCACATTTTAAAACCCAGGTTCATGAAGGATTATGTATTCAATGTTTAGTCTCTTTAATCATTGTTAACCAAGAGCAGTTTCCCACCATTTTGTCTTTCTGAGGCATTGACACTTTTGAAGAGTCAAAGCCAGTAGTCTTTTTTTTTTTTTTTTTGTCTTTTTCGTGACCGGCACTCAGCCAGTGAGTGCACCAGCCATTGCTATATAGGATCCGAACTCGGCGGGAACGTCGCTGCGCTCCCAGCGCCGCACTCTCCCGAGTGCGCCACGGGCCTGGCCCGCCAGTAGTCTTGAAGAATGTCCCACAGTCTGAATTTATCTGATTGTTTCCTCCCCGCCAGTAGTCTTGAAGAATGTCCCACAGTCTGAATTTATCTGATTGTTTCCTCATGATTAGGTTCAGTTTATATGTTTTTGCAAGGACTTTACATAAGTGATGCATACTTCCCATTGCTTCACATACAAAAACGAATTAACATTAGTTTGTCTCAGTATTGGTAATGCCACATTTAATAATTTGCTTTAAGTGGTACCCACCATATTTCTCCATTGCACAAGAACCCTTTCCCTTTGTAATTAATAAGTAATCTGTGCAGTGGCACTTTGAGACTATATGAAAATCTTGTTTCCCCATAAAGCTCTTGCCAGTGGTTTTAAAAATTGTTGAAGACCATTGGCTGAATCAAGTATTAGGCTGGATGTTTGCAAATCATGATTTTATATTTCATTCACTTTACATTTATTATCTGGAATATTTCTGTAAAGAAATTTTCTTTCTTTATTATTGTTATGGACTACTGATTTTTGTTTAATTCATTGTGTTAAAATCCATTACAGTCATCAATATTTCAATGTTCAAACCATCGAAAATCTGGATCTTAAGCTGGATTCTGTTTGTTTTTGTTTGTTTGTTTGTGTATTTGTTTTGGGGTTTTTTGTTTGTTTGTTTGTTTTTTGGTTTTTGGTTTTTTTTGGCATGCACACATCACTTCCTTTATGATATAAAAAGATTTTTTTTTATGTTCACTTTGTACTTACTGGCCCAAACATGGAACAAATATTTTTCCAAGGAATACTATATCCACTTAATGAGATACGATAATTTAGAAACCATCCTTTGGGAGTCAGGTGTGCTCATCGTTAAATGAATGTGGCATGGATGCTTCTGGGCCCTTTCAGTAGTCATAGCTAAAGATATATGATCTCATTCAGATACTTGCAATTTAAATTCAACACGATAGGCTTCTTACCTTTTCCCATTCAATAATTTTATATCTTTCCTCAAAATATGTTTACTCATTTGCTCTTTCCTACAATACTAACAAAATAATCAATCAATAAAAATCATAGTTTCAGCAATGTAGATGAAAGAAGCAGTTTCTGCTGCTTCGTTTCAGTGAATTGAACTTAATTTTGAACCAGGAAAAAAATAAATTGAGATTTGCTATATTAATACCATGAACAGCAATATCATACTAACTGAAGTTAAAGATCTCTTTGTAGGTTCTGCTATTGTTAAGTACTGTTCTTGCAATATTCCCATTTTAAGGGCACAGTCAGAGTCCTGTGTTCAAATGCCACTTGAAATAATTACCTTGTTTCTGCATGATAATACGGTCTGTTTATGCCTTCTGCTCATTTTGAATTCTGCTTTAATGTTTTCACCTGTTTTCCACTAATCATAAAAGATGATTCCTTTGTCTGTGATATGTGTTGCAAGTGATATCTCCAAAATAATTTCTTGCAAAGACTCTGCAACCTTATGAAACCTATCCAGCTTTCCTGATCTCCTAAAAAGCTTCTCCTTCTTGTGGGTTTTCTCAGGTAAAGGACAATCACATTGCGAGGGCAGAAGATATATCTACAACAGTAAAATTAAAACCCTGGTAAAGATCCAGCTAAAAACTACAAAGTATGGGTGTTTCCAAACTTCAGGAAGACAGGCAGAAATCTATGGCAGAATTTAGGACTTTGTTAGATTCTTATAGTTCCAGACTATAGATCTTTATCTAAACTACTTTGTTTAATTGTCTTTCTCTCAGATGAGGGAAACTCTACAAAAGTAGCAAGATAAGAAAGAAGATTCAAATGACCCAGGTGTGTAAAACATTGCCACGAGAAAGTAAGTCAAATAAAAAATTACGATATAAAAAATGTCATTAGTCTCCTTTTTAAAAGAAATTGGACAGATTTAAATGTATAAATTAAATAAAGATAAAAGTAGACTTTAGTGAACTTTCAAACAGTATTCTTGAATAGACTTAATAGGTAAAGGGAGATTACTTTCTCTTTATAAATGGGCACAAAATTGAATTAGGAGATAATTTTAAAAATTAAAATGTAAAATTACCAATTAGAAAATATCTAGTATATGGCAGGTGTTTCCTAAAAGCCTTAGAAAGTTAACAAGCTAGAAATAAATACAACTTAAAGCTCTTTAGATCAAATAACAAAAACCTTCTATCTGCAAGGATACCTGTATATATATTGTAAACAGAAGAGCCACTGGAAAAACCAAAGTCTCATATTGGATAAGAAATATAAGGACAACTTCCCAAAATCTGCCAAACATGACTGTGAGGAAGATATTAGTACTTCAATGCATCCTATCTTTTCTTTACTCCCAGTTATAAAAGTGTAAATGGACAACATTACAGCTTTATTAACCACATGGTTGTCACAATAGCTACCATTAAATCCACTGCTACTGTGGAACATCACATCCATCAGAGTAAAATTTTAGAAATACTTGAAAAACAAGAAGGAAGACAAATTGATTTGTAAATAAAATATGAAAAGAGAGAGAATGAAAATGAGGATGAGCGAGAAAAATTCTGTCGTACAAGGAAAGTGGCTGGTTGTGGCAAGTTGTGAAAAATACTAGAAAGGATGAGCTTGATGGTAAACAGTTGTAAAAAGCTGGAGGAGAAATGGACATTATTCATTTTGTTTACTAGAGCCATTCACATGATAGAAATATCTAACGCTAGCTAAATTCCTTTCCAAATTTCAATTTGTAACATTTATTTTAGGATTCTTACTAGAAGAATACTTCTTTTTCCACCGTGACATAATTACCACAGAAGTAATAAGTAAGAACTACATTACATAAGTTTGTTGACTGAAATAAGCAAAGCACAGAGGGATAAATACTGCATGTGCTCACTCATATGTGGGAGCTAAGAGAGAAAGGAAGAAAGAAAAGAAAGGCCACAGTAGTGCCGTGGTCTTACAGAGGGAGGGAACATTCCTAGGGCTACAAAGTGAAATGGGGGGCTGAGGGGGAGAGGGAGGGAGGTTGGGAGATAATTGGGTGGGGACAAGGGGTACAAAAGTAATTTCTGGTAATGGGTATGACCCCAGCATGAATCTGGCCCCCATGTCATGGACAGGAGGGGTGACAATTACCTGTGTATCTCTTGAATATTCTTAATAAATAAAAAAATAAAAATAAAAATAAAAGAACTACATTACAAATGGAATTTCTAGATAAAACATACTGCAGGGAGATTATTTGAGATGTTGTTAATAAATGCTCCTAAACATATCCAGAGTATAATCTGATCTAGACTTCTAAATATCTACACTACTTATCAATCAAAAACTTAGCAAAGGATTAGCTTTGGTCACAGTATCTCTATGAAGAACAACAACAGAAAATATGTAAACATAAGTAATTTAATTAAAGCAGTTTATTGTTTCTAGATGATCATTGTAGTGAGCTGAATAGTGTCTCTCCAAAATTCATGTCCATTGGAACTTCATGATGTGACGTTACTTGGAAATAGAATCTTTGCAGATGAAATTAGAGTGAGGTCATGCAGGATGAGGGTAAGCCCTAACTCTAGTGACTAAGTCCTTATACAAAGAGGAGAGGAGACACAGAGATGCAGAGAGGGGAATATCAAGCAAAGATGAAGGAGGAGACTGGAGTGACATGGCTAAAAGGCAAGGAATGCCAACGATGGCCAGCGGCCACCAAAAGCTAAACGGAAGGCACGGAATTCTCCATCACAGCCTGTTAAAAAATACCTCTAGCAACACTTCGATTTTGGACTTCTAGCATCCAGAACTGTGAGAGAATAAATTCCTTTGTTTTAAGACTTTATATTTGTGGTAATTTGTTACAACATCTGTAGGAAACCAATACAATCATAAATCTTTCTTTTTAATGTGTATAAAAATTTAGGCTAGGCTCAATGACAGGCCAGGGCTAATACTCAGCCTTGAGCAATTACAGGCCTCCAATAAATTAATCAAAACACCTTCAGATCTTGTATAAGGATCATTAAATCTCATGTTACTACATACAGTGAATGTAATACCTTTAGCTGGTTTGCTAAAGGAATCCACCACCATTTTTCTACTAGTTGATAAACTTATTATGAATTATTGTTATGTTATCCTTCTCATAACACCATCTACTACTGTGTAATACTCGTAAAACAGCAACTCTATAACATTCACCCAATATAGAAGAATCCTGTGATTTTTAGTTCGTGCCTGTTCTGGGAATGGCCATGAATGTTATTTTGGATGCTCTTATACCAAACGCTGGCTTAATGTTTTTTGTTCATGTATCTAATCTTAAATATGGAAAAGGAAGACTGCTATGTAATATCTAATCTTTTGTATGTTCCAATTTATTTTTTTTAACCAGAAGCCAAATAAGTTCAAATGACAAACGTGGTTCTTTCGAGTCCATGTCAAATTACTAAAATAAAAGTAAATATATATACTACTGGCTGGTATGTTTTTGGAATAATGCATTTTTTAAGATGTCATAGAAACAAAGAGGTCTCTTAACCTCCTCAAGTTAACAACAATTGTGACATATTTGATACCACCTAACATAATTGCTGTCATTAGGCTAAGGCTCACAATAAAAGAAATACAATAAGAGGTGGCATACCGCACTATGCGTACTATGGAAATATTTTTAAATGCACTACAAATATTTTAGAAAGACTAAGGAAAAAAAACAGCATTTCACCACATTAAAGAGGCTGTTTTGACTTTTTACCGAGTAATAATAAGCAAAAAAAAATAAAATAAAATAAAAACAGCTCTATGAAAAAATTAAAGTGTACTATGGGTATAAAAAATGTGACTTCTCATATTCTTAAAAGAAGCACTGGAATGACTGAACTGTGATCAATGAAGATAAGACCTGGCAGCCACCGGAACGAGTAACAGGCAGCACCAGAAAACCAGCAAACAAACCAAAAAGCTTAAATGTTTACTTTTTCTCCATGAAGGAAACCATCACAGTAGAGACACATTGGCTATGATATTAAATAAACACAGGTATAAAAACTTCTCTTGAATAGCAGAGGATGGGCAATTCACATCTCCTCTGTAACTAATATAATTCTGAGAAAACAATAAAAGTCAGACATGGACAGGAACCCTGCCCTTAAGAATACTTTGTGCATCTCCAAATGCGTTTTGTAGAATTGATTCTTTCAGTGGATTACAAATATGTACCAACAATAGTTTTTGCGTATTTGGGGGATGGTTTGAAGCATCTTCCTGTCAGAAAAAGTACCAGCATTCACAGAACTAAAAAACAAAACAAACAAACAAAAACAAAAGCAAATTAGAGTTTGTGTTTTCCACCTGGGACATCGCAGCTTTTCTATCTGGTCACACAGGAATATGTTTAACTGGACTAGTTATTCTTGGATTCTTGACATTATTCAGAAACCTCACTCACCTAATAACTCCCAAACTTTTATGCAAATAGGAGGAATCTTTGCAGAACTGGAAGGTCATATTGTTGGAAAGATCTTTAACTGAGATTATCTAGAGAATGTCAAGAAGTAAAATGATCCATTCAATGTGCCAACTAATACAAGATCCTCAGAAGAAGCCAATGGCAACATGAAGAAGACAGCTTCTTCTCAAAACCCTTAGAATACAAGTGTCCCCAAAGTCACACTCCCCACTACATGCTATTGTTAGTTATCCTTTTTACCATACTTTTCATATTTACTGATGAAGCAGTGGCACTTCTGACTTAACCTGTTAGGCTCTGCTTACAAATAAAAATGACTTGTCCAAGTTTTACCACAGACAGTCATCACCCTAACTCTATACTTTTCCCAGACATTTTTAGTGCAACCAAGGGAAACCCTGACATAAAGAAACGGCACACTCACCTTACCAATAACAACGTGCTTTTAGACAATATGTAAATAAAGGAAAAAGTCCCTGCACTAGAAAAGTGCACACTGAATAAATTACTATCACAACAATACTCAGAGACAATATACCTGAAGTGTCTGAGGGTTTTCTTTTTTCCCCCTGCTAAAAGGGCCCATGCTCTTCAATGTCAAACCAGAATAGAGGCTAATTATTCTATTGGGTTATTAATTAGATTTTCACAAGATTTAAGACTCTCCAATAACCTCAGTAAATAATGTCTCCATATAAAGAGTTCAAGGAATAAAACCCTTGCTGAAGTAGAAACAAAACAAAACAAACAAAAAAACTCTGATGAAACAGACTCCTAAAAATATCAATGCCAGTAACAAACTGGAAACAACAAAGGTGGTCTTCAAAAAATTTGACTCTCAATTTGGCTGGTGTAGTAAATGATAGAGCCCCAGCCCTGTGGACCCAACAAACTGGTGAAATATTCTTAGCCCAAGCAGTATGAATAATAAAATAGTTTTTCATTATTTTGGGATCAATAAGTACATACTCTGCACCATTTCTAATACTTCATGTTGACCAGGATTAACACAATAAGGGGGGTACAATGTATGTGTGTGTTTTAGAGGTAGGGTGAAGGGAGATACTCAGTGGAAACTACAAAGACTTAAGGACATTCATTAGAAATTAATGAAGATTAAAAAATAAATAGAGTATGAGATCAATACAAGAAGCCAAATGAAGAAACAAACAAACAAACAAAAACACATTAAGGAAAAGGGAAAAAAATAGAAAAATAAAAGCAAAATTTAATAAAATAGTTTATATCTATATATCTACATTTTTCTTTATACTCTATAAAACAATAAGAGTGATGAATTCAAGTACCTAATTAGAAGTAGTTTTGTTTCTATCAATTTCTGTTAATTTACTTTGGTCATCTAATTGTTTTGCTTTCTGCATGGATTCTTTTGTACAGCTAAGACTTTATTATCTCTTGAACAAGAATTAAAGGGAACAGATATATACGAAGCATATTAAGAAAGAGAAATGAAATAGAACTATAAAAATAGGAATCACACACATAGTTTTCTGATACCTTGCCAATTCTTAATTTGTATGGTCCTTGAGGTAAGCTTTGCTCTGCAGGAGGGTATTAATTCAAAAGTTGGTTCAAACAGAAAATATAAATAAATTATAAAAGTGCTTTTAATGGTGAGTGATAGAAGGTGACATAAAATGAACCTTAAAGCTACTGAGGGGAATGACAATGCCCTAATAATGAATGGGACTTAAGACCATAGTTGTTGGAGTGTTTAGGGTATTGAATCCCCAGGACACATTTTCACCAAGATAAGGTGATGTTGCATTAAAAATCACTTAAAATTACATGAAGATTTCTGCCTGATTTTAAATTGGCAAGATAAGCTGTGAAAAAGTGAATAACCTCTTCAGAAAATATGTTTTGTTCTTGAACTTTTCCCATAGTTATCTGCAGCCTACTTACATCATCATGTTGATGCTAAATATTCTGGGTTTTATCAACTTCCTCAGAAACTCACACCCTAAAATTTAGCCCACATAATACCAAATTCTCTCTCTCTCTCTCTCTCTCTCTCTCTCTCTCTCTCTCCCTCCCCCCCCCCCATAGCTAGGGAAGAAAACTGGGGAGCTTCTGATTAAACTTGGGTTTTTGCAGTGTCAAATTAGGGAATCTCAACCACAGCCTGTCCACTTCACGGTAACAGTAGGCCAGCAAAGATCCACGATTGGCTTTTGAAATGTTTATGCCATCCAGAGTGTTTAGAAGAAAATTACTGATGCTGATCAAAGTTAGTCAATATTTCAGATTTCCCTTTTGCTCTTGGAAAAGGTCTGCAGGGGAACCAAGGGCCCTTCAAAGTCTAGTTTCTCTTTTAGGGTTTTTACCCACAAAGCAGGCTGCAGTTGAGGTAACAATTTGCTAATCAGAAGATAAATTATTAACTTGAGAAATTTAAGTGCAGCTCCTAACAGAGAAATATCATGATCTAAGTAAAAAACCCACTGGAAAGAACCCAAATCTAGCAAAGAGAAACATATTAGGGACACAAAGAAAACCCTGGACAAGTCTTTTTGGAAAATGTTCAGAGAGTCTCCTTAGAAAACATTTTCAACATTCTAAGGTTAAAAAGGATAGCAGAGTCATTACTTCAACTGTCTTGGCAAACTAATGAACTTTGGAAAATGCAGTTCTTTAATTCTGAAACAACTGCAATAAAGAACTCGATCCAAATAGACATATTGATCAATCTATTTCAGAATTGATGCTTCAGGAAGGTGCCCTGAATATCACTGGTGTGAATCACAATGAGGTACTTAAAACACAGCAGTTCATTGGGGTTTATTTTATAAAAATAATGTTGAAGATGAGTAAGAATTACTGTCTCAATCTGAAAAATAAACCCTTGTCAGCCATAGCAGGCACCAGTACGTTTTTTAAAAAAATCCATCTTGAGTGTGTAATTTTCCACCCAAAACATGACAGATGGCTATACTTAAAGAAATGACTGCACCATGTAAGATAATAGTTGGAATGCTATTTCTCCTCGTGCAGTTACACAGTTCTGCAGCTCCACATATCAAAGGATTTCACCTTTGGAGGACATGAGGATGAACTGAGGAACAGTCATGTTTTTAGGATATATACAATACTGCCGAAGACTTTATACAGATGCATAAAACCATTAAGAGGAAGGTTTGGTAGTCATAAACAAAGACATTTCTAGGTCAGAGACAAATTTCCATCCTCAAGTCTTACCATGTTCTGGATGAAACTGTAAGAAATAAGAAGCATATAGAGAAAAAGGAAAAGTCAGAGATTTTTAGCCCATTCCTTTTTTCTTCTTCCTCAAGTTTGTTTTCTTATCAGCTTGTGAAAAGCTGCTAGAAAGTAGCAGAGATTTTGCTGCCAGGTCTGAACTGCAGGGGTGGAATTGGCAGTAGTAAAACCAAAAAAATTGAGCAAATAAAAGACAATATAGATTGTCTCCTGTTGTGACTGTTTTCAAATTACTGTGTTTAAATGAACTTCTTTTTTAGCAAACTGTCTTTAGTGTCACTATTCCTGGTCTCCAGTGACCTTTCACTGATTCTTTATCTCTTTTGCATCTCAAAGCATCTGAAACTCTGGTCTGTCTCACAAAAGCTTTATGTGAATAAATATAACATAAACTTTTTGGATAAGCAACTAAATTAGGTTTACAAACTATTTGGACAACAAAATGTAATTTTACATTATGCCTTGATTTGATGCATTTATTCAAATAAAAACAAGTAAGAAATGGGATTAAAAGGCAAACTTTAAATCTAGTGCATTCCATCTGTAAAGAAGTGTGATAATACTGGAATAAGATTGGCTTTTCATATGGCCTGGAATACCAATTTCAGCTTGTTAGAGTCACTTTGGAGAGTAATAGGATTTCTCCCAACATTTGTTTGATAAGGAGTAATATGCCTTCAAATAAAGAGAAAACCAGCACTCAGGAATAAGGAAATGCTCAACCACCGCCATTCTTCTACTAAGTCAAAAAATACATAATTGCAAATATTTTATCATTTTGATCAACTAAAAATGGTAATTTCATATGGTTCAAACTCGTATGTGTTTATGACAGAATAGGCAAACAAGCATGCCAAATCTATTATACCACCTGACTTCGGTAGGTGCTGTTTCCTATCTAACTCAGTCTGTTCTTTGTATTTTCAATAAAAGAAACACATTAATCATAAAGTATTATAATTGATTGTGATAAATTTTGAGGGTCCTATATTAGGAACTTTTGTCTCTGCATATATTCTCTGACTCATTTCATAAATAATTCTGTATATGAAACATTTCAAACAGAGAAAATGCAGACACCATCACCCAATAATAACTCAATAATTTGTCATTTTCATCTGATTTTAAGATATAAAAACATTACAGATATATTTGAAACCTTCTTTGCATCTTTCCTCACCGTTCTTTGTTACCTTCATCCTAAGAATTAACCACTGACATGAAATTGATGTATACCTTTTTTGCCATAATCTTATAATTTTACACATTTATACAATGTATTGTTTTCTCTGTTTTAATATTATAAATAAATAGCATTCTATGTGTACCCTGTTACGACCTAGTGATGATTTTATATTGTTCACATTAAAATAAGATAATAAGATCTCATTACTCCTCTGCTCTTGATGCAATCACTACAGAACCCAGAGTCCTCCAAGCCATGCAAGGTCCCAGTGTGATTTTTGACCTAATTTTTCAATCTCCTTCTCTACAAGTTTCCAACTTTCTCACTGGGCTTTAGCCTTACCAGCCTGTTGGCTTTTGTATTTTTTGTTTCCTTCCCTGGAATATTTTTTTTTTTTAAATTAGATCGTGTGCATTTAAGTACACAACATAGTGTTATGGGGTACATATAGGTAGCAAAATGATAACTATAGTGAAGCAAAATAACATATCCACCATCTTACAAAGTTACCGTGTGTGTGTGTGTGTGTGTGTGTGTAAAGAGCAGCTAAAATCTACCTGGAATAATTCATTTTAAAACAGGTCCATAGCACTTTTTAGTACCTGTCATACACTGACTTGATTGATTGACTGACTGATTGATTGCCTCCCCACAAGAATATAAGTCCCAAGAAGGATGGAACTATTTTGGGGGTCACTTGCTCTGTATGTAATGTCTAAAGCAATGCCCAGTTTAATAAGATTGAATAAATAAATTATATACAATGCTAGTTTGTTTATTTCAGCTGTGAAATATTCCATTAATTAGTGAATATTTGGGGCATACAAATATAAATAAACATGATGTGCTTAATTATTGGTTAGTCTACTATTGGGCATTATGTTGTTTTTAAACTTTTATTATTAAATGGAATACTACAGTGAACATAAATGTGTTTTTGCATATGTGAAAGATTACACAAGGTACAGAACTAGAAGCAGAAATGTTGTATCTTATGAAAGAAACACCATTAGCCTTGTAAAGTATAAGGTAAGAATGTATTTTACCTGTTTCATAAGGACAGTCAATCATTTTAGCATCATTTATTAAATAAATGGTCCTTGCCCACTAATTTATTTCCATATTTATGTGAGTATGTTTCTAATCTTTCTGTTTTTCATCATTGATCTATTTCCTTATTCTTATATAATATTTATACTATATTAGTAGATTTGGCTTAGTATTTGGAAGGGTAAGTCCCCTCTACCACTAGTCAAACAGCCCTAGTTTTTTAAAAATTTATTTTAATTTTTTAAATTTTTTTAAATTTTTGCTGTTTTTATATCCTTACTTGGAATTATTACAGTTACATAACACTTATGGAATAATTTTGGAAGAACTGACATGTCAAAAATATTGAGTCAATGCATGAATAAACAGAATACGTTGCTCCATCCACTTAAATCATTTATATTTGGTAATTTTTACAATATTCTTCATATGGACTATATTAGTTTCTTGTGGCTGCCATGACAAATTATTACAAACTCTGTGGCTTCACATGACAGAAATTTATTCTCTCACAGCTTTGGAAGGAGATCAGAAGTCCAAAATCAAAATGTCTGCAGGGCTGAACTACCTCTGGAGATTCTAGGGGAGAATCTATCAGGTTCCTAGATTCCTTCAGTTTTAGGTGGCTTAGGAATTCTTTGATTTGCAGCTTTGTGGCTACATTAATCCAATCTCTGCCTACGGGGTCACGTTGCCTCCTCCTCTGTGTGTCTCTTGTAATGACACATGTCACTGGATTTAGGGCCTACTGGGATAATAAAGGATGATTAATATACTTAATTATATCTGCAAAAACTCTTTTTCCCAATAAGATAACATTCACAGATTACAGGGATTTGACATAGATATGGGGGGGGGGGCATTTTTTTGCCTACGACAGTGGCCTTGTGTCGGGTCAGCCGCCGGCAGACCCGAACAGCCCTTTTATCAGTCTTTCCCTAGGTGTCCCTTCTGGTGGGCGGGCGGATGGCCCGGATTCCTCTTTCCCTCCATCCCCGTTGGAAGGAGACGGGGGGGGGGGGGGGGGGGGGGGGGGGGGGGAGCCATGAAGAGAGGTGAGCTCAGCTGCCGACCCCAACCAGCCCCGTTAAAAGGACACTCAGATGTGGTGGGGGTTCTGTCAAGCAGTTCCATTTATTATTACACAAGCACTTGCTTTTATAGGCAGATGGGGAGGGGAGGTTTTAACATAATCCTATCAGCTTAAAGGTCAAGGGCATGCATCCTGTCTCAATGCCTAGCTATTGCAATCACGCAGTGTTCACGAGAGCACAGAAGCACGTATTTGGCCAATAAGGGCTAAGGCAAGGTTCCCGCAGACACTCCCACCCTACTTCCTTCCGGTGCTGTCTTAGGCTGCCACATTAATACGCCCTTGTGGGCCCATAATGGCGCTGCTTGTAATGTCATTTAAGGTGGTGCTAGTTTTTAAGGCCTGACAGCCTTGCACATTTTTATTAGGTTTATTACTAGTTTCATTATATCTTTTATTTCTACTATGAGTGGTATCTTTTTTTCCTATACTTTTCTCATTAGTAGCTACTAGCATAGAGGAATAATATTAGTTATTTATCTGGCAAGTTCATATTAGTTCTAATATGAGCCTTTCTTGTACTTCTTATGTATCAATCATATTATTTGCAAGTAAATGTGTACTCTTCTTTTCAGTGCTATACTTCTTAATTATATGAGGGTACTTCAAAAAGTTCATGGAAAAATAGAGTCAAAAGATAAAATGAATTTTTCCATTAAGTTTGTGTCCTTGTATGTATCTTACCATACTAAATAAGACCTCTAATATGATATTAAATAGCAATAGTAGTAGTGTACATATTTTAATTTTTTTGTAATAATTTTTAAGCCAATAACAAAAGCTGACACAGTATTTACTATGTACACGGCTTTATATATGTGTGTGTGTCTGGGTATTACATGTGTATATACATGTATACAAACACACATATTTACACCTACTTAGTGTATATTCCACACATTTACTCATTTAGGCCTCAAAATAATGACGTGAAAAACCATTATAATACATACTTGATGGGTAAGGAAAGTTATCACAATCTATTTAAGTTTAGTCTTCAGTTAATACAGCAACTTTGCTTCCATATAGTTTCATTTTCCCCTCTTCCTTTTTCTGGTATTGTAATATTTACCACACTTATGTATGCTCTAAACCTAACGAGATAGTGTTATAATTACTGCTTTTAGAAACCTTATGGTTTTTAAAGAAATGAAGAGAAGAGAATATTGATACACACATAGTCTTTTATATTTACCCCCATATTTACTATTACTATTTCTGGTGATCTTAATTTCTTTCTGTAGATTTAAATTACTGTCTGGTGTCATTCTCTTTCATCCTGAAAGACTTCTTTAGTGTTTCTTGTAAGACAGGTCTGCTATCAATAAATTCTATCTGTTATTGTCTGTTTGGGAATGCCTTTATTTCCAAAGGATAGTTTTGCTGGATTTAAAGCATGGGGTTAGCTGTTTTTGCTATTAGCAATTTGAGAATGTCATTCAATTGCCTTCCACCATCCATTTTTTCAGATGACAAGTCAGCTGAACTTATTACTTTAGTTCCCATGCATGTGATGAAGTGGGTTTCTCTTGTTGCTTTCAAGGTTATTTCTTTGTCTTTAGCTTGTGTGAGTTTGACTATGATGCATCTAGATGTGGATCTCTTTGTGTTATCATACTTAGGGTTCATTGAGCTCCCTAGATCAATATTTTTCATCAATTTGGGGGAAGTTGTGACCATCATTTCTTCGCCTCCCCCTCACACACACTTTTTGTCACCCTTATCTTCTTTTGGGGCTATGATTACACATTAATTGGTGGGCTTGGCATTGTTCCACCAGTCTCTGAAGCTCTGTTAATTTTACTTCAATTTTGTTTTCTGTCTATTCTTCAAGTTTCATGTTTTCTATTATTTATCGATTTCTCTGCCATCTCAAATCTGCTGTTGAACACTTCTTGTAGATTTTTCATTTTGATTATTGTTTTTTTTAAAATTCTAATATTTACTTTTGGTTCTTTCTTTATAGTTTTTATTTTTCCATTGAGATTCAATTTTTGTTAAGTCATTGCCATCTTTTTTTCCCTTCATTCTTTGAATCCTATTTTCTTTAATTCTTTGAATATATATAAAATAGCTATTTTGAAATCTTTGCTCATTAAGTCTAATATATGTGCCCACCCAAAAGTAATTTCTATTGACTGCTTTGTTTCCTGAGTATGGATTATAGTTTCCCGTTTCTTTGCATCTTGTGTAATTTCTACATTAGTACTGGACATCTTATATAATATATTATAGTGACTCTAGATTCTGATATATTTTTCTGAGTTTTTGTTTTGTTTTTCATTTTGTAACTTAACTAGATTTAAATTTTGGCATCTTTCTTTCATGTGGTATTTGTCTTCCAGTATCTCTATTCAGTTGTACTATTCTTATTATTAATTTATGACTGGCTTTCTGGTGGTTTGCTCTGTGTCTGCACAGCTTAGTGACCAATCAGTGATTTGGGCAGAAGTTGTACTCAAACACCTTGAGTCAGTAAAGCTTCCATCCACTGCTGCTCTTTCTGAGCCAGGGTTGGAAAATACATTCAGAATCAAGGTATTTCTCATCTCATTTGTCTTTTATTTTCTGCCAGGCTTTCTTATGTCTCTCCACTCATATAATTTCCTATACAGGTAGGGATATGCAAACAGCTAATTTAGCTAATCTATGGTTTCTCATTTCTAGGGTCTCCTTGTTATACTGCTAGCTGTCCTGCTACTCATGCCCAACTGGGGCCACAGAATCAGGCAAATGAAGAATCAGGTTTCTTCCATTTGTTTTCCGTTTGTCATATTTAGCTGACAATGTTACAGAGTTTTTTCCTACATCCCAAATTAAATAAATCCACCCTCTCTGAGGGTAAAGCTTCTGGTTTTTGCATTCATACACATTGCTAAAACGATTGTTTCACCAACTGAGCTATGAGATGAAAGATGGAAAGACGTCTACACATTCCCAGTGTTCTTACCCAAAGCTCTAGCTGTTTTTAAAAATGAGACATTTTTTCCACCTTTGGTTAATCTCCAGAGCACTGAAATAATTATTTTTGATGAGTTTACCAATTTTATATTGGGGGAAGAATGAATTTCTTAAGCTTTTACATATCACAGCTAGAAGTCATGGTCAGCAGTATAATTTCAAATTATTTCTGATGCTCAATTCTACAAACAACATATGTGTGTGTGTGTATATATATGATTATCACTATTTAATATATTTTAAAAACTGAGCTCAAAAAAAGTATGTTCTACATTATATGTGACTAACATGATTAAGTGGTGGAACCAAATATGAAATCAGGTTTTCTGAATCTAAATCTGTGCTCTTTACATTATATTATGTTCCCTATCAATTCCAATTCCAATTACAGATACACCTGAAACCAATGAATTAGTAATAGTGATTCAATGTAGTAGATGGAAATACCTAACCAGGAGACAAAAATCTTACCTCTTGATTGCCATCTGATTGCTATAACCTAAGGACAAATGTAGAAATGGTTACACTGTAGGAAAAGGTTAGCAGTCCATCCTTTGTCGTTTACTTACATGCCATGACCACAGTACTTCATCTGTCATTTTCTGACTTTATACCTACAAAAAAATCAGAGCCATAGTAAATTAAAAACTAGGTATTCATGAGGAAATGTTTAGCAGAAGGAAAACAGACAAGTACAAAAGCACTTGAGCAAGTGGCTTGATTGGTCATTACTAGACAAAAATATAAATTTAACAAAAGACTATAGGGTTCAACCAAGATTGATAGATAGATAGAAAGAAACATAGATAGATACATAGGTAGATAGATGGATAGATTCATACTATGTTCCAGCCACTGTGCTGCACATGATCAGGACTTTGGAGAATGAGACTAAGCCTCTGCTTTGATGGAGCTTGGTCTACTGGAAGTACTGGAAATATGAGATAGTGGACTTGTCAATTATTCTTATATTATTTAGCATCATTTTGTGTAGAAAATATCATCTTTAAACTAGTCTTTCAGCCATATTGATTTTTAGAGCTACATAAAGAAGTAACATTTAGATATAATTCCAAGTTCTGTAAAGGAGTAAAAAAAAAAAAAACCAGAGGCCACAAAATTTATGCAATATTTATGCAATCCTTCTAATCTATTTCATAAAAAATCTTGATCTCTCAAGGCTAAGGGGGATATGAATATCAAATAATTACATAAAAATTCTACATTCAATACTAAATATGAATACTTGCCCAATACATGTTACTTGAACATGAAATTATTCAGCAGGAAGGAGAGGGATGGAAAATTTATATAAATATGTGCATCTTCATTCAAGGTGTAAATTCAGTCAATAAAATGCTGAACTAGACATTTGTATTTATTTTGGTACTCTTTGCAGACTACTTGCTTGTTATAGTGAGCTGTCACTCTTTCAGGATTTTTCTCAAGTACCTATTGCCATAACAACTAAGAAATTAGAAAATATGTGTCTTTGGGCTTGCCAGTAATGTTTCAGAAGGAATGTTTTATTCACCATTAGTATGCAGGATGAAAAGCATAAATACAAGAATGTCAGTTATGGATTGGGAGAAAAGAAAGAGGTAATTTAGCCAAAGTTCAGTACTTTGGCTCAGCCTTAGACTTGCAGCAGCATAAAGGAGGCCCACTCTATTCCTGATATGTTTCTTCTACACATGCAGCACTGTAGTAATTTACATTGACTTTGAACACCTGTTCCTGATGATGAAAAGTAAATTGTAGCTTTGTAGACATCTTCTCCCTAATTTTGCATTAGGAAAAAAGCTTCATAGTGAATTCTGATGTCACTTTAGTGGTGGGCTGAGTCACTGATTAATATACTTGCTCCAAAGTTTATATCTTTTAGTGTATTTTTGTCTTTCATTAGAAAACCAGACGTATCTTATTTTTTAACAGTTTTATTAAGTATAATTTCGTGCAAAAACCTGTACATATTTAATGTATACAATTCAATGAGCTTGGATGTATAAATACACCCATGAGACCATCACTGCAATCAAGGTAATAAACATATCCAACATCTCCAAAAGATTCCATGTGTCCCTTTTTTTTTGTATGGTGAGAAAACTTTACATGATATCTACCCCCTTGATGAAATTTTAAGTGCACAATATAGTATAGCACTAATATAGCACTGTAAGTGCTGTGTTATTCAGTAGATCTCTAGAAGTTATTCATCTAACTGAAACTTTATACCAATTGAACAACACCCCATTTTCCCCTCTCCCAGCCCCTTGTAATCATTGTTCTATTCAATCAGAGGTATTTTCAATTACTGTTGCTGAAAACTATGACAAAAGTGAAAGTTATGACACCATGTTGGACTCCAAAGCATTTGATCCCCATCTATAACATTATGTGAAGATCAATTCTAGGTGTCAACTTGATTAGATTATGGAATGCGGAGAAACCTGGTAAGCTATCTTTTTAAGTGTGTCCATGAGGGTGTTTCCAGCAGAGGTTAGTATGACAGCCTGAGTGGATTGAGTGGAAAAGACCCACCTTCAATGTGGGCGGGAAGCATCCAATCTGCTGGGCGGCCAGAAAGAACGAAAGACAGAGAAAAATGGTGAATCTCTCTCTCTATCCACTGGAGCTGAGATGTTCTCTTCTCTCCTGTCCATGGACAGCAGAGCTCAAGACTCTACAGCTTTTGGGTTCCAGGACTTACAACAAGGACACCATCGACTTCCTTGGTTTTGAGGCCTTCGGACTTAGACTGAGCCATGCTACAGGCATCCAGTTTGCAGATAGCCTATCATGGGACTTTTCTTCACAATCATGTGAGCAAATTCCCCTAATAAATCCCCTCTCATATATATAACATGTCCTATTGGCTGTGTATCTCTGGAGAATCCTGACTAATACACTTACTGTGCTGATATAGAACATAGATGAAGTACAGTATATTCTGCTGTTCGCACAGCACACTCCACAATTGTTCGCTGCTATTCTTACCACCAATAAACCATTTTTAGGCTTTCAATTTTTTTCAAGTACTGTTTACAGTAAACCTTGTACTTCTTTAAAAAAGTATTATTGTGCTCTGACTGCTCCAAATCTCCTACACTAATAAAGTGTTTGCTGGTGAACACTATGTGTACTGCCTCACACAGAGAGCGTGCTAGAAAAATTCCATAGCAGTTTCTGAGTTTGAGTTTTCCATTAACTTTCTGATTGTTTAAAGTACAGGACAGTTGACAAAATTTTCTAAGTTACTGAAATTATTTATAGTGTGAGTTCTGTGTACATAATCTTTTAGTTAGTAAAAGTAATTCTGAGTTGTGTCTCTCATATGCATTAAAAGTATTTTTTAAAATGTTTTATCTATCAATAAAATTTTTATAATTTATTCTGATAAATTATATCAGAATTATTTGGGTATATTGAGGCAAGTATGTTTATACATATGTGTATAATATAATGTAATAAATGCATAATTAAATAAATAACATATATTAGGTAGATATAGAAATATGAGCTTTTTCAGCTTGATTGAATATAATAACACTAATTGCATATGCACTTTGAGAATAGTATGCAAACAAAAATAGTATGTACTTTGAGAATAGGAAGGGTTTAATTTTTTTTTTTTTTTTACCTTCGGGAAACTAGCACAGTTTCTGCACAAAACAGACCCCCAATAAATACTGATTTAAATAATGATGAATAAACATATGAATATATACATATTAACTACTGATAAAGATGTAAATGAGATTTTACTATAAGTTTAGATGTTTGAAAACATACTTATTTTATTATTTTAATTTAGAAAAGAATATTCTAATGCTAACAAAATATTTTTTTAAAAATTCTATTTTACAGTAGCAAAAAGTATACTTGATGAAATTACTCAAAACAATCCACTATAATGTATTTAAACCTACTTTGAAAGTATCCTAGGTAAGTACCAGGTTATTTCATCATTATTCATGGATGGATGAAAATATGATAGAATCAGTGAGCTAGAAATAGATTCTTCTTGGTATCTATCCTAATATGAAGGGTTTTGACCAGATTTAAAAGCCCCTGCTTGCAAACATCCCTCAGCTGGAGATGGAATTGGAAATCCTCCCAAGATCATGAGGTTAATTCCTATGATGTTAATCCTCTAATAAGAGCACGACTGGTTACTGCTCTTCTTTTCTATCCTCATTCATTCATTGACTCATTCATGTATTCATCTCTTCCATTAGGTATTAGTTATTTAATAATTTATTAACAAAATTTTAGCTGATGTCTACTATTATAAGCTCTAAAGATTCAGAACTGAATAAGATAGAATTCCTGACTTCGATTACAACTCAAAATGGAAACACAACAATAGTAATATGCACAACATATTTTCAAGGTCAAGAAGGAAACTGTACCAGTTTCGGGAATAAAGCATAAGGATGAGAGTGGGTGATTGGTAAAGTTTTCCTTGAGATGATTTGACTCTATTTCAGGATCCCAATCCCCTTCCAAGAAGTCTTTATGAAGAGAGTAAAACTAACCCTGTGAACTTGAAAAGATCACTTATCTTCTCCAAACTCCAGTTTCCACAAAAATCCATAAAGTATCAATGTTGGATATGATCTCTGAATTTCCTTCTATTACAACATCCTATCATTCTAGAACAGCAGACAAGCAGAAAAACACCCATCACCCAATCTCTCCTGACAGTCTTCAAGTTGTCACGTACAGTTTTATAGCCACAGGGGGCTGGAGAATTCTCCCTCCAAAAGCTTGAGTCCCCAAGGCATTTAGAAGAATGTAAAGATGTGGCACACTGTTTGTACATACATTTGTAAAATAATTATAGCAAGCACAGCCAAATTCAAATGAGGTAGGTGGGAAATAATCAAAATGCACACAGAGGGAAACCCTGCACAGAGGAAAAGGGTATTCTGTCAGCAAGTGTGTCTCTTATGGTGTAGCCAAAAGAACCAAGCCAATAACCTACAGGTGCAGACTGTGGGAGCTGTTGAGGATTAGACCAGAGGCAGTGTAATGACAGTTTGAAATCAAAGTGAGCCTCACTCTAGAGCATACTGATCCATCTGTTAGGCTGTGGCATATCCTTTTCATTAGTGCCCCTCAGAGCACAGGCTTTTTTATTCTCTCCAAGAGCCAATGTAGCAGGAGCAACGATGAAAAGGAAATTAAGAGACAAAGAATCTCAGTCCTTTTTTCTTACGAACAGCATTGACTCAATATTTGTGTAAGGAATTAAGTATATATATTTTGTGTGATCTATCTATTTATCTAATCTATCTTTATAAATCCTTACACTAAATTTAAAAATTAAGCAATCTTGGAAGATCAGATGAATTTTCTAAACTTCCTTTTTAGCAATGTTGCTTTTGAAAACATTCACTTGTACTGTACCAAAATACTTTTATTTGGCCCCAATTCAGATGGCAAAAATCACCAGATTTTATAACTTTAAAACTAAGCTAATTTTGAGTGCACAATGAATCAGAGTGATGTCACATAGCTCATTTCAATAAAACAACTGAGGGCAAACTAAGGTGCAGTGAATTACAGAACTATGTGTTTCAGTTCATTGACACTTTCACTTCCTGGAATTCTAATAATAGCTACCAGAAATATATATATGTGTAAATTAGAATGATCATCTTTTAAGTAGGTTTGGAGAGAGAGCAGAATACCATTGGCTGAGTTGTCACGGCAGAAGTCCTCCTTTATTATATATTAGCTCCATGTTACGTGATGATGACTCTGCAATCTGCTTTAGAAAAAGCAAAGGGAAAGACACATTAAAAGACCAAATGCAATGTTATTTTTACCATCCGTGTTCTACTAATCCAGTTTCACCTCCATGGTGATAATGATAAAATCTTTTTTAAAAAACTGTAATGTCTTCAACCATTTATTATTCATTCATTCATTTGTTCATTCATTTAGCAAATGGTTATTGAGGGCCTACTATGTTTCAGGCATGACTTGAATCATTGAGCACCTGAACATGGAGACAAAATTTCTTGCTTCAAGGACTCTACCATTTAAAGAAGAACACAGATTTTCAGACCATTACATCCCAATACGATAAGTGCTAAAATGGAGATATCTATAAGTTGCAACCAAAGAGGGAGAAGGGAGGACCTGGGACTGTGTTGGCATGGCAGAAGGCAAAGAAAACTTTTACAGGGCATGTCACTTCAAAGGGGATGTTTCCATGTGGCTGAATTTCAGAAGTGGAGCTCCCATGTCCGACAGAGGAATCAGGATGTGCAAAAGAATGGCAGAATGAGAATGGGGCTCAAAATCAGGAAAGTTCAAATTGTTTGATATAAACGAGAAAGAGAGGTGAGGGGGCTGATTAAATAAGGAGGACACAAAGATTGAAGAAACTTGTTTGTCTTTCCAAAGAGTTCACATTTATAGTACAGACTATAGGAAGCCGTTAAATAATTTGGAAAAAAGAAACGAGATTATTAAATTTAGTTTTAGAAAAAACACTGTATTAGTTTCCTAAGGTTGCTGTAACAAAATACAACAAATTAAGCAGAAATTCTGTTTAAAACAACAGAAATTTATTCTTTCACAGTTCAGTAATCCAGAAGTCTGAAATCAAGGTGTTGACAGGGTTGGTTCCTTTTTCGGAGTTAGAGGGAAAATCTCACATGCCTATCTCCTTACTTATGGTAGTTGCTGGCAATGTTTGACATTTGATATTTGGCAATATTAGCTGTGTCATCATAACTCCCATCTCGGCCTCTATCTTCACATGAAATTCGCCCGTTTGTCTCTGGTGCTGTCTAAATTTCCCTTTTCTTATAAGGACAGATTGGATTAAGGCCCACCCCAATTCATTATGACTGTATCTTAATTGATTATATCTGCAAAGACTCTATTTCCAAATAAAGGCACATTCACAGGTAGTGGGAGTTAGAACTTGAACATATCTTTTGGGGGACACAATTCAACCCACAACAACCACTGTCGAAGCAAACTATGATGGATGATAGGAGGAAAGATTGAAGTGAAGTACACCCGTGGTGAGACTACTGTGGTGATCTGGATAAGAGTTACTGATAGTCTCGACTAAAGCTACAGCAGTGAAGTGTATAAAATCACCAGGGAAATTTGTTAAAAGGCATGTTTTTGACCTATCTTAAAATATTCTCAGTAATTAATTCTAGAGTTTCAATCAGGAAATGGCCTTAAAATCAAAATGTGTATAGTCCCTAGTGACACTTGGAAAATAAGTCCACATCTTTTCAGTATTAGAATGTTTCTCACTCATTTTTTTTTTCAATTCATGGATTATTCTTTTCACGAAACATAAGGACCCTGTGTAATGTCATTCATTACAAGGAACACGGTATCAATTCAGAGATATCATTCAGATCTACTGAACTCTTACCCACTGCTCTCTATAATAAACACTTGCTCTTCTTGAAGACATTGAATAGATGTGCTTTGTCCTGTGCAAACTGTTCAGGAGCACAGCTGCCTGTCATTGTGTTGTGTGGGTGTGCCTCTGTCTAGTTTCCAGATCAAAATATTCAAATGTCTCTCTTTCTTTACCATAAAGTATATCTATCAACATACTAAACACTTAAGGTGATGTACCAATAAGGGTTAGTTGTCATTTGTAAGCACAACCAAGATGAAGAATAAATGAGATATTATATAAGTAGAAAGAAAATTGTTAATAGGTACAGATTTGTGGGTCCATATGTGTGTCACGTGTCTCCCCAATCAACAGCGGCCTACCATTTCACCAGTAAGTATCCAAAATATGCATATACCATACAATTTTAGTTAAAGAAAAGGGCTACTAAGGCAATAGGAAATTACCCTACTTTACAGTAGTTTGTAATTTTGTTAGAGAGGTTTTTTAAAAAAATACTTTTAATGTAATTAATTCTAACCTTGCTTATGATGTGAAAGTAATAGTGAAGTAAAAGAAAGACTATTCACCTTATAGTTTGCCAGTGTTATGGACTTGCCACATCCTTTTCTATTTAGCAAGTATTTATTATTTGCACAATCAAGAAACTAAGTGTAGTTGAGTCTTGTTATATTTTCAGTATACTTAGTATATTGCTGGATTCTAAGGTTCACAATTTCATTACTTTTACATTAGTAAAACAAATGTTTTTGAGCGCTCACTATCTAATGCTCCTTTTCATTGCTACTGTAATCTAACTGGTGATCTAAATAAATTTTATATACGGCCTAAATAGAACAAAAATTCAAAGGAAGAGTGAATTTGCTTCTGTTTGAGTTGGGAATCTATATTTTCCTGCCCTCAGACGTCTATACGCCTTCATACTTGGACTGAATAATACCATCAGCTTTCCTGGTTCTCCAGCTTGCAGATGGAAGATTGTGGAACTTGTTGCCTTCATAATTACATGAGCCAATTCCTGTTTCACATATAAATATATAGAGAGTCGGCCCTCCATATCCATGGGTTCTGAATCCATGTATTCAACCAATCATGGATGAAAAATATTTGAAAAATAAAAACAATGAAAGATAACAA
Organism: Cynocephalus volans; assembly: GCF_027409185.1. NCBI lineage: Eukaryota > Metazoa > Chordata > Mammalia > Dermoptera > Cynocephalidae > Cynocephalus > Cynocephalus volans. The sequence goes on from NC_084472.1 coordinate 55,510,665, forward strand.
TACAATAATTGAAAAATAATAAAAATATAAAATACAGTATAACAACTATTTACATAGCATTTACAATGTGTTAGGTTTTATAAGTAATCTAGAGATAATTTAAAGTATACGGGAGGATGTGCGTAGGTTATATGCAAATACGATGCCATTTTATGTAAAGGACTCGAGTATCTGCAAAGTTTGGTATCCATGGGGAGTTTTGAAACCAATCACTTATATATACTCATTTTATATATATATATATGTGTGAAATATATATTATGTGTGAAATATATATTATATATATATATGAAATATATACGTGATTGGTATATATAAGTGATTGGTTCCTTAATATATATATTTCCTCTATTGGTTTCTCTGGAGAACCCTGACTAATACACATATCTATAACATAATGCATTAATATGACATTTCTGCAATAATGCTGAGTAAAAAACATCCCCAGAGACCAAGAATTTTCCTCCTTGCTTGTGAGTCTGCAGTTGAGCTAAGAGATCTCTATTTGTGCTGTATATGGTTTAAATGTGCTCTAGTATCTTATTTTTCAACCAGTGGCTTCTTAAGACATGCTTTCCTCCTGGCAGAGAAGCAGCATAGAAAGACAACCTAAAACACGCAAGCACTTGTAAAACTTATGTTTGTGTCATACTCTCTCACATTCATTGGCCAAGGCAATTCACATGGCTAAGTAGAAAATTAATGGGGTGAGAATATACACTCCACTCATTCCAGGGGGTGGCACAGTATTACAGAGGAGGAGTGAGAGTTGGAAACAATCTATCACTTGTAGACACCAAGAAATATTTAGATGCATTTCTAAAATTTATTTTATCTTTTTTTTAGCTTCTCCATCTCCAGCCACATTCCCTTCACTACTGTGCCCAAATCTCCTCTAGTTGTGTCTCTGATTATACTACACACACCAAAATGCCCAATCTTACTTCCCAGTTTCAATAGGTATTAAGTCCAGCATTCTCAATATGTCTTCTTCACCATCTTATTTAATCTACATTGTACACTTTAGGCTGTTTCAAGTAACTTCTAGCAATTTAGGTAAATTTAGCAGTTTCAGTCTTGTCACCCAAATTCCCTCTGATGGCTTTCCTCAAACATCAAGTCCTGAAACACCCTTCTTCAACACTTAGCATCTTCAATAAACCAAATCGTGTCCCCTTCTCAATTCATATGTTGAAGCTTTTATCCCCACTGTGATTGACTTAGGAGACAGGGTAGAAGGAGGCAATTAAGGTTACCTGAGGGCATTAGGGTCAAATCCTAATCCAATAGGATTGGTGTTATTCTAAGAAGGAAAAGGGAGACCAGAGCTTTCTCAGTATACACACTGAGGAAACCCATGTGAGGACCTAGCAAGAATGTGGCCATCTGCAAGCCACAAAGAAATCCCTCATCAGGAACTGAATTGGCTGGAACCTTGGTCTTGGACTTCCCATTCTCCAGAACTGTGAGGAAATAAACTTCTGTTGTTTAAACTACGCAGTCTGTGGTATTTTGTTATGGTAGTCTGAGCTAAACAGTTAAGCATCTAATTTTCATTATTCTCATGGCTTTTGTAAACTTCCCCAGAGTGATTGCATGGACAGGCCTGCTATTAACCTACTTCTATCTAAATCTATACTGTCATTGATAACTTTTGCTCACCACTTCCAGAATAGACCACATATGCCATGGATATAAGATGCATATATGCCTACAATTTAAATGTGTGTATAAGTATGATAATCATATTCTATTATTGTATGCTTCTCTAGGTTCAAATGCACTTTCTTTGTCTGGCCTGCTATAACAAAATACCTTAGATTGAGTAATTTATAAACAGCAAAAAAGTATTTCACTTAGTCCTGGAGATTGGAAAGAACAAGATCTAGGTTCCAGAAGAGCCAAGGACTGCTGAGGGCCTGTTTCTCATATTAGTTTCTCACATATGAGGGCATCTTCCATGTGTCCTCACATGGCAAAAGGGGTGAACAAGCTCCCTGAAGCCTTTGGTAGGAGGCACTAGTCTCATTCATGGGGGCAGAGCCTTTAAGACCCAATCACCCCCCAACAGAATCATCTCTTAATACCACCACATTGGGAATTAGGCTTTAACATGTGAATTTTGGGGGGACACAAACATTTAGACCACAACATGCACTTAGTGTTGTATAGATTTGAAAAATTTCTAGAGATTGCAATAAAAGCAATTATTGCTTTTACTGGATCCTAGAAACCTGCATGGTTTATCTCTTTTTATCCTCACAACAAGTTTGTAGCTCGTATGTAGGTTTTATTGTTTCACAGACATGAAAGCTGAGAATCATGCCTTACCCAGGTTGTATTTCCTACCAGAGTCAGATACTGAACACAAATCTGTCTGCCTCCAAGGCCATTTTTTAATCCACTAGCAGATTTTCTCTTCTAAAAGAAAGGGTCATGGTTATCTAAATCCCAGTGCTCATTCTCTAGCATAGGGGCTGTGCAAACACAAGTCTTTATTCATTTGGGGATGACAGAGATTAGTGCCAGTAAAGTGTTGATTGGCCAGCAACAGTTTCTAAAGGTTTAATTGCAGATTTAAAACAATAGAATGTTTATATCTCTCAGCAGTATATTTTGCAAAATTCCCAAGTCTCCTATAGCTATGCTAATATAGAAATGTAATTATTTTATAGTTACAAATAAAAACATCAATGGATTTCACGTTTGGTAACTATAGGTAAGGGGATCACAACGCTCGGCACGATGTGGTGTGCACCACGCTCAGCCAGTGAGCTCACCGGCCATCCCTATATAGGATCCGAACCCGCAACCTTGGTGCTACCAGTGTCACACTCTCCCGAGTGAGCCACGGGGTCGGCCCAACAATATATTTTTTAATAACCGAATATTGAATTCCTTTTTGCTGTTTGACAATGACCTAAAAGTTGACTGATATCTGCCTTCTAGCACAACATGAGTCTGTTAAAACTGCCATTTAAAGAACATACTTTTTGTTTGCTGATGAGATATTTTCTTTTATGTGAGTGTAGTACCTACTTGTTCATTTTTTACTTCATGTCTAAGGTCAAATACAGGATCAACTTAAAATTTTATAAGTCCCTATCTAAAACTCTGTCCTACCGTAACCATGATGATCTACAAGACTGCTTCCATCTCTCATTTCAATATGTGAAAGTTCTATTAGAATTTTAGGTGACAAATTGCTTGCAGCATGAAGCTGCAAAAAACAAATTAGAGAACTCTATAGCAGTGTCGTTAGGGCATTCTCGCTACCTACCAAATGGCAGAGTTTAAAATCAATTGGATTATATAAAATGCATTTTTCAGCTCCAGCTCATGTTTCTCCTTTCCATGAAAAATAAGGAAATTGAATGCAGCATGGGTATGGAACAAGACTAGAAATCAAATTGTTAAAGTATGGAGGAATTGAAGACCTCATCTTTAAGATCTATCACATCAGAAATTTCTTTAGTGCCATAGGTTCTGCAGCTGTTAAACTGTAAGGGAAATGCCTCTCTTTTAAAAATAGGATGAAAAGTTAAGAAAAAAAATATGAGTCATACTTTCACAGTACACAAACCAAGTACTAATAAAAGTAATGTACTTTTCACAGCAGCATTATCTCTTTGTAAGTAAAAGGTTTTCCCTTTTCTATTTCTTTCACTCTCTTACTTCCTAAAGACTAAGCACCTCGCCTTCTGCTATTCATGTTCCACTCACCCCAAGTTGCTCTTACACACTTGTGAGGCTTTAGCGCTAACATCCTCATAGATGACCCACACAACACAAGCTCTACTTTCCTCCTTATTATTAGTCTCATTTCTCTAATTACCTCCTGCTTATGATTTCTTGGATTCCTTATGTTACCGTAAATTTAATGTATCTTATAAAACACTAACATCATTATGTTTTATAAAATTAGTACTTCTTCCAAGAGATCCAGTGTAGTCTATTGTATTACTATGCTTTCAGTCTGCCAGTAATACCTGGGAGTCATTTTATTCCCTCTCCATATTAGGTATTCACCAAGCTTCATTGATTTTTTTTAGTATAAAGGCCTTCTCTCTTTTTTTCATTTCCAATCCCTATACCTTTTTTCAGACTTTCAATATCTCTTATACATATTATTGTTATAATTTTCCGTTTATACCTCAGTTTTACACACTCCAACCCATCCTACATAATAATCATGCATGTATATAACTGCAAAAATATTATATTACTCCCATTGCTCTCTTGCTCCAAAGTCATTAGTCAATCTGTTTCTTAGATGATAAAGCTTATATTAATTACGTGGCCTACAAGCCTCTTAAAAATACACTTTCTAGTTTTCTTTCCAACCATGTCTCTCACTACTTTTCTACACAATTTCTTTAGTTAATTCAGTATTTCCTGGACATGCTATATAGCAAATACCTCATTTGTGCTATTTCTACTTCCTTAAATTATTATTATTTTAAAAATTTACCATAAGGCCCCAGCTCCTGGAACCCGCTATAATGACCTCTCTCAAACCCCTCTGTGAGTGATTTCTTATTCTTAACTTCTAAACCACTTACCATCTATCACATATCTTTAGCATATGAAAGATCAATAAAAATATACACGATCTTCTGTCCATGTGTAATGTTCTGGAGGAAAGGCTTTTTCCTTCTCTATTACCTACATGATATTCTGTGTTCTACAAATACTAGTCTTAATAAATATTTCCTTGAAGTTGTTGAAGATGATTGTAAGTGTGATGCTAGCTATGTAAGTACATTGCTGTAACTACAGACAATTTCATAATAAGCAGTCTTGGGCTATTACCATGCTCATGTTTATCACCCCTCATATTTCACCTGAACCTGAGTTGAACTTGGCACAATTTAAGATTTAGACAATCAGAGGAAAGAAGAGAGATACTCTCAGGGAATAAACCAGCATATGAAAAAGTTTAAGGGAACGTACAGTGATTGGTGAGTAGAGAATGAGCATGATGTGAATGTAGAGTAATGTTCATGTAGGAGTCTGGCCAAATTGGAATTGAATACAATAAATATAATGTATTGAATACATTATATCTTATATTATATAATTGTATTGAATACAATAAATGTAATGGCCCAACACTGGAAATAACTGAGATGTTCATCAGAAAAAAAAATAATAATTGTTATATATTCATGCAGTGGAACACTAAACAGCTATGTAAAAAAATAAAAACACAAAAATAAATTTCATAGACAAAAGCAGGACATATTGTGTAATTTTATGTATAAATTCAAAAACAGGCAAAATTAAACTATCACTGGAAGTCAAAAGAATCATTAACTTTTGGGTGTATCAACTGAGAGAAGAAATGTAAAATCCTTCTGATATGCTGAGAATGTTCTACATCTTGATCTGCAAGGCGATTAAGTAAGTGTATACAAATATAAAACCATTTAGCTATACATCAGGATGTTTTTTCCCTTTATTGTAAATTATAACTCAGTAAAGTAGTAAAAGGAAAAAAAGAAAAAAAAGAATTGAGTAAGAAATTAAGTTATGTACCAGTAAAATATGACTGCTATTTCTTGCTATTTTAAACAGAATTCAAACATTATCAGCAAACATAACTTTTTTGTAGATTACATGCTCTCAAACAGACTTAAAGATGAATGCTTCATTGTAAAGCTGGAGTTCAAGGTGGGCTTGCCTTTCCCTGAATTTTTCTTCCGTGAACATTTAAAACAATGAGAGTCAGACACATAAGCCTCAGGAAATTTAATTATGTTATAGGTATGGTTAAGTAGGATCACTAATGTTCCAGTGAATTAAATCTTTGATGATATAGAAAGACTATTTACATCAGCATCAGCATCATAAGCACTCAATAAATGGTAGCTATTATTTTCTGCCAAACATTGTGTAGCATATTCTGAATACATTATCTCATTTACCTCTCACATCTGCTCTATAATTTGGTATTACTATCTGTATTTTAAAGATGAGGCAACTGAAGTTGAGTAGTCAAGTAACTTTCCCCTTAACACAAATAGTAAGTAGCAGAATCAATATTCAAAACAGATCTGTGTGATGGTAAATCTTGTGTCCTGTTAATTACTGTACTCTACTATTTCAAGACACTTGAAAATTAAAAGTAAATGTGGACAGAAGTACATTGGGGATAAATGTTCAAATAATAGCACTTCACATTTCTCTTCTACCTGTGCCCTTTTCCACATAATGAAATAAAGAATAAAATATAGAATGAAACTCCAGCTATATTTATGTAAAGAAAGGACACACACAGTTAATGTGTAAGAGTTTAAAAACAGAAATTTAATCCAGACCTTTACTAAAGGAAATTCTAAAGGGTGAACTTCAGAAAATTAGACAGTGAAGGAAATTTTAAAAGGTGAACTTTAAAAAGAAGAAGCAACTTCCAAGGCCATGGTTGGAGAGACCATTAAAAAAAATGAACAAAGAAATGTTAAAAATATGGGTAAATATTTTTAAAGTATTTCTCAGAGAAAAGAATGACCCTTGTATTGAATTTCAAGGTAAAAATAAAAGACAAAATAAAGATCTGGATAACAATCAAGTATAAGGTGGGAATAACTAGATTTAAAATATTCTATGATCATAATACTGTTTGGGAGGAAAGTAAAAATGTTTACTATCATTCAATATATAAAATATTATAATTAAAGAGGATAAGCTAAAAGAGTAGAATAAGAGCACGTGACTTCCAAAGTAAAGGAAAAAAATAATCACAAGAAAAAAAGAGGAAGAAAGGTTCTGGAAAAATAAGATAAATGGCAGAAAATAGCCGAAGAGAAATGAAGCCAAATACATTAATAATCATACTAAATATAAATGGACTAAAAGTGTTCATTGAAAGAACGAGATTATCACTATGGCAGAAACTGTTAAATTCTCAGCAAGGCCTCTTTTCCTTTCTTCTTTGGCACAAAATGATTTCACACCCCAGACTTCTTTTGGCATCTGTTGATTATGTTCCAGCCAATAAAATGTGAGCAAAAGTATCACTTCCAAGCCTTCTTTATTAAAAACCCCTCACAAAGGTGCTTTCACACTTTCGTCTTCCACTAGCTGTCACAAGAGACAAAAAGGCCCTACAGAATGGCACTATGGAGGACAGCCAGGACTATTATATAACAAATAAATAAGACTCTATTGTGTTCATTACACAATATACATGTATATATATATTTATTTCACCAAATTGAAATTATCCTAAGAACACAAGTGATTTTAAAGTAGAAAATCTATTAAAGTCCTAACAATATAATTTCTCACATTAAAAGACTAAAAGAAGTCAAAATAGACACATGGGCTTATATCAAACCTAAAAGCTTCAGCATAGCAAATAAAACAAATAACAGTGAAGAGACAACCTACAGAATGGAAGAAAATATTTGTAAACCATGTGATAAAGGGTTAATATCAAAAATATGTAAGAAACTACTCAATAGCAAGAAAACAAATAACCTGATTAAAAAATGGGCAAAGAATCTTAATAGACATTTCTCAAAAGAAGACATACAAATGGCCAACAGGTACATAAAAAATGCTCCAAATCACTAATCATCAAGAAATGCAAATTAAAACTGCAATGATATATTGCCTCACACCTGTTAGAGTAGCTATTATCAAAAAGACAAAAGATAACAAGTGTTGAAAAATATGTGGAGAAAAGGGAATCCTGGCACACTATTGGTGGGAATGTAAATTAGTACAGCCATTATGGAAAACCGTATGGAGATTCCTCAAAAAATTAAAAATAGGACTCCCTTATGATCCAGCAATCCCTCTTTGAGACATATGCAAAATTAAGTGATATCAGCCTGTCAAAATGATACACCCATGTTCATTGCAGCATTATTCATTAATCTCAATAGCCAAAACATGGAATCACCCTGGTTGTCCATCAATAAATAAATGGATAAAGAAACTATGGCATCCATGCACAATGGAACACTATTCAGCCCTAAGAAAGTAGAAGATCTTGTCATTTGACACACATGGATGAACCTGGAGGACATAATGATCAGTGAATTAGGCCAGATACAGAAAGACAAATACCACATGATCTCACTCATATGTGGAATGTAAAAAAGATGAACTCATAGAAGCAGAGAGTAAAATGGTAGTTACCAGGGTTTGGGGGGAAAGGAGGAGGGGAAATGTTTGTCAAAGGATATGAAAATTTTGGTTACATAGAAGGAACAAGTTCAAAAGATCTACTATACAACATGGTGACTATAGTTAATAACAATGTAGAGTCTGTCCTTCATGTCCATGAATTCAACCATCCATGGGCTGAAAATATTCTTTAAAATAAACATCCACAAACTTCCAAAAAGCAAAACTTGAATTTGCCATGTGCCAAGTGCTACCTGTAACCACAAAAATGAAGTGGTGTGCAGTCATTGCATTAAGCATTATAAGTAATCTAGAGATGATTTAAAGTATATGGGAGGGGGCCGAGCCCGTGGCGCACTCGGGAGAGTGCGGTGCTGGGAGCGCGGCGACGCTCCCGCCATGGGTTCGGATCCTATATAGGAATGGCTGGTGCACTCACTGGCTGAGTGCCGGTCACGAAAAAGACAAAAAATAAATAAATAAGTAAAATAAAATAAAGTATATGGGAGGATGTGAATAGGTTATAAGCAAATACTATGCCATTTTAAGTAAGGGACTTAAGTATCCATGGATTTTAGTATCCTGGGGCTCCTGAAACCAAATTCCCATGTATAAAAAGGAACAACTGTGATGCATTCTTGAAAATTGCTGAGAGTAGATTTGAACTGTCCTCACTACAAAAGTGATTAGCATATGAGGCAATGAATATGTTAATTAGCTGTATTTAACCACTCCACAATATATACATATTTCAAAACATCATGATGTACAAAACATCATGATGTACAAAATAAATGTATACAATTTTTATTTGTCATTTACAGTAAGTAAATACATTTTTTAAAAGATTAAAAGAAAATAACAAAACAAAGATCAGGTCATGCAATTCATGACAGTTTAAATTTCAACACCCATTCCCCACAATATAGAAAAAAATTAGTAAACTACAAATATGAACAATGGCATATTCCAGATAGTAAAACAATCTTTAGGTTAAATATTTAAAATGTTTAATTTCCTTTTTTTTTTTTTTTTTTTTTTTTGGTGGCTGGCCAGTATGGGGATCCAAATATTTGACCCTGGTGTTGTAACACTATGCTCTGACCAACTGAGCTAACTGGCCAGCCTCTAAAACATTTATTTTAAAATTTGAATTGCAATAAGAAATTTCCTGTATCTGTTTCTATGAAACACCAAACTGAAAGTCTTAGCCAGTAAATTAAAATAAGAAAGTAAAAGAAAATTATAAGTAATAGAAAAAATGAAACAAACAAAAAAACCTGTCATAATTGGCAATGTTATTGTCTCATATAGGGAATATAGAAAGAATTTTTTTCAATTAATAATAGAATTAAGCAGATATGCTACATATTAGATCAATATACAAAAATCAGATGCATTTTTATGCACTAGAAATTGACAGTTAAAAAGTCTATAATTTAGAAAAGAGAATTTTCAACAGAAACATAAATTTTTAAATAACTATACAGGAATAATTTAACAAAAGATTTGCTAGTTCTTTATGGAGAACACTATTAAGACTTGTTAAAAGAAAAATCTAAATCAATAGTGCCAAGAAGACATGGAATACCAGCAAACAGGGAGTAAGCCTCCTACAATATATTTCTCCCATAATTACAATTAAAAATTCTAAATGAAATATACAAAAGCAATTACCTGAAACCTCTGAAACAGTGACAGTAATAGATACACCGTGAAAGGGAGCCAAAACATGAAGATTGACACATAACAAGAATGAGTCTCCCATATTTTGCTCCTCTTTATCACCCAAAATTTTACCTTTGCACCACTGCAGCAGATGCCTGCAATAAAATCTCCAAGAGCGATCATTTCCTTCTGGCCAGAGGAACAAGAGAAAAGGACCCTGACAGTTGGAGCATACAGAGGAAGATCCCTGTTCTCTTTTTTATTTATTTCTTTTGTTTTGTCTCTCTTAGCCTTTCTCTGACAGTTGTCCAACTAGGGAGCTGTACTAAGGTGAAGGTGAGGCAGAGGTTCAGTAACAGCACTTAAAACCCTGAGAAGCAACCCCAGAAGGCAGAAATATAAGAAAAAGAAGACCCTATGGTTAAAAGAGTGTGGGGGAGTGTCCCCAATTTTTCTCTTTCTCTATTCTCTCATCATTTTGCCCTGAGTGTGACATAAAATCTGTGAAACTGCAAAGCAGTGTGAGCAGATACAATAGTAAGAAAAACTTTAACTTCTCTAGCTAGATAGTATGGAAAAAATACCACAGAACTGAGAACTGGAGAAAGGGATTATTTAATTCTATAGATAAACTGAAACACATAAAAGGCTTCCAAACTGAGCATGCACAGAATAGACCTGAAAAAGCTATTAAAACAGAATAATAAT